>NC_142928.1:164945990-165078772 GCF_046866305.1 Octopus bimaculoides
CTACATATGTTTATTATTCTAATCAGCAGCTGTCTCTCCAATGCTGGATGAACCTGCAGTATACCAATGAAGGTATATTTTGGTAGTTGTAGGCCCGGTCTCGCCATGCTGGCCAATTGTGTCTCAGATAGGGTGTTTTCATTAGATGATAAGCTTTGACCATTGGCACCTTGGAGAAATTTGGACTCAAAATGGGAAGACTCTAAACAGACCCGGTAAGGTATCACATCTGATGGTGTAATAGTCCCACTCATGCACTACCTTGGAAGAGGAACAAATACTGAAAGTTCCACAGTTCACCATCCTGGATTGATACTTTTTTTAAATCAACTCTGACAAGGTGAAAGGCAAAGCTGACCTTGGTAGAATTTGAACTCAGGGTACTTGTTCACCCTGCAAAGCATTGTATCCAATGCTCTAACAACCCTGCCGATTTGCTGTATTAAATAATTCATTCATAGCAACCACTTAACATTAAACAGAAATAAGGTTCAGCATCTGGGTGCAGGCTATGTGGATGAGTAGCTTGTTTCCTAACCATTAGCTCTTGGGTTCAACATCTAAGTGCATGACTATGTGGATAAAAGGCGGCAAGCAGGCAGAAACGTTAGCACATTGGGCGACATGCTTAGGAGTATTTCGTCTGTCTTTATGTTCTGAGTTCAAATTCCACCAAGGTTGACTTTGCCTTTCATCCTTTCGGGGTCGATAAATTAAGTACTAGTTGCATACTGAGGTCAATCTAATTGACTGACCCCCTCCCCACCAAAAAATTTCAAGCTAGAGTAGAAAAGATTATGACTATGTGGTTAAGAAGCTTGTTTCCTAACCATTTGCTCTTGAGTTCAGTTCCACTGCATGGCACCTTGGGTGAGTCTTTTACTATCACTTTGGACCAACCAAAACCTTGGAAGTGGATTTGTTAGAGAAAACTTAGAGAAGCCCACCATACACACACACACACACGTAACTGTAATAATGAAGTCAAACCAAATAGTGATATTTTGAAATCGTTTAATACATATGTTTCCGGCTTGTGTCATATAAAATAGGAAATACATCCCTTAAATGATGTCAAAATATCACTTTTTAGTTTGACTTCATTATTACCACTAATATGACTTCATTTCAGAATAAACCAGTATCACTTATGTGGATACTCTAACAATGATTTGAAGCACAGCTTCTTAGTGTAAAGCAAAATTATATATATATTTATATATAATGTAGTGATCCATAACATAAAATTCAACAAAAAAAGTACTCCATCTGGTGAGAGACAAAGATTATTTATTTAAAGGTCACAGTACATGTGTTAAAGTGCTACTAGTAGTTTTGTATGTTGAGAGAACTTAAACATATTCTTCAGGAGCAAACCACATATCAGTTTCTTTAGTTCATTATGATATGTGGTTTGTGCCTGAAGAATATATTTGAATTCTCTCAACATATGAAACTATCAGTAGTGTTTTAATACATGTGTTGTGACCTTTAGATAAATAATACACACACACACACATATATATACATATTCGTGCATGTATATGTGTGTGCATGCGTACCCTTGTTTAAACATCATGTGATGATTGAAAAATGATCATCATCAAACAGTTAAGGCTGTATGTTTCTGTCTTCCATGAAAAACATGTCTGGCTATAGAAAACTATTATCTTGCTTGGAAACAGATGAAGGTGGGCAGCAGGAAGGGCATCCAGCTATCGAGAATTCTGCCTCAACAAATTTTGTCTGATCCAAACAAGCATGGAAAAGTGGATGTTAGATGATCATGGTGACGATCCTATTAATTTGTGGTAAAAAAATTCATTGAATACAAAGTTTCATTCTAAAAGAAATCACTTTTGTAGTTTAGTCCCAGCTCAAATATATTGCAGTTGCAATGATATCTGTTTTTTAGGAATTTGTTGGACCACATTATTTAATAGGACTTTAATTTAATATAGCAGGGTATGATTTGAGGAGCATTTAGTAATTATTTTGATCAGGTTGAGCGACTATGTGGAAGATCCTTCATAATCATCAACTGCAAGCAAGTGAAGCAGATATGTGAACAAGATAACTACAACTATTTCTCCTAATTCTATAATCATGAAATATAATAATAAAACGTCTTGAGTTCCACACACTACATAGATACCTATAAGCTGGCTACCATAATAAAAGTGTGTGCATGCTTTTGTGTGTGTGAATGTATGTGTAGATTTAATAATTTAATGATTCATTTAACTAGCTTAAATGTTTACTATCTTATCTTGTTATGAGCTTTTGCTTACATTAAATAAGACAGGCTTTAATTAAATAAATGTCTGCAGGCCTTGAAGCACAGAAACTAAATGTTTAAAATGGTAAAAAAAATATTTTTTTAAAAAAAGCTGTAAAACTTAGCTTAAGCTAATATTTTTCTGCATTGTTTTATTATTTTGCTTATCTTTTGGCTGTTTAGTTTGCTTTAAATAAAAGTATTACATTGAATATAAAATTAATTTTACAATAAGACTAAGACAATATCGTTTATTGACAATACAGCTGAATGTAGACACTAATATGGCAAATGCCAACACTATCATAGCAATGTCTACAGAATATGAGAGAGTGTGAGTGAGTGAAAGAGTGGTGGGTAGCTCATGGTAGATTAAGCTAGGAAAAGGATAACAATAATACATGGACAGCAAACAATGCGTGAGTAGTGCGTTATCTTTCAAGTAGTATCCACTGGAGTTTGCAGTAACAGCGACAGCTGCTGCATTGGCAACAAGCAGGAGAAAGAGTAAAGGAATAGTGACAGCATTTCAGCTAGATGTGTCACTGGAGAGTACATAGAGTCACACTTAGTAAATACACAGCTGTCAACAGTCATGTGTGTGATAGATGAGAGAAACACAATAGGCACATGTGTCCAGGTATTGCAGTCAAAATGCAAAAGTTAAAGCTAATAAATTTAGAGGAAGGCTGCTATATGTTTCTATAACAATGACTACTGTTCATACCTTGGAGAAATGAATGCTCTAAATAAATGATTAAATATCTTCTACCCACCTCTAAAGAGCACCAATCAAATCAAAGTAATTAACTACGAATGCATTCATAACTCCCCAGATATTTTTGCACTAGTCTTAATTATTTCTTTTAAGAGAAATTAAACAACACGTATACACAGTTGTTGTTAAGCTAAACAATAGTCAGGTAAAAATCTTTAACCTAGTTTTAATCCCCAGTTAGAAACCATTCCACTTACATTAACTCCTCTAGCAAAGGCATGAATACCATCAAAACGACTACCTTTTCTTCATCCTACAAAATTTAACAGAGCTAATCCATCTGGCCACCCACACAGCTTATTGATAGTTAATACAAATTCAAAATAATTAACCTTAAAAAAATGATACAGACATTTAATGTTAATCAGATTTATTTAAACTTTATTAGGAAATAATTTTATCAATGTTTTAAGATATTTTCTTATGGTATTTTCAAAATGTTTTTGTTTTTCAACTAATTAAAATATATAACATATCAGTTTTACACCCTAATCAGATAATGGAAAAATTTTATTAATAAAATCATCATCATCCAACCTGCTGATAGTTATCTTAAAGTGCTCTAGTTTAGTACACACTAAGGCAATATTCTTTCGGGGAAACAGCTATAGTAAAACTGTATCCATTAGGAGACTTGAACATTTCATGTGACAAAACTGATGAGCATCAAATCAGCAGATGCCTGGTTCTAATTTAGTAGCTGTGACATTTTCACAACTCTTAGTGATTATACAAAAGTTAGATCAACAGACTCCAGTAACTTCTTTTTATGAATGTAAACCATACAGAAAAAGAGCGGGGAGGAGCAATTGAAAACAATGTACAGGAGTAAGCAATCAAGTAAGGTTAGTTTGGTGTATTTTCAAACACAGTTTATAAAGGAAAATTTCTCCTGAGACAGTAACTGCAGTGAAGGACTCTACAGCTATAAATAACAGCATGCAGAATATTGGGTTAAAAAAATACCCCTGGGTGGAGAAAAATTGAAGATTGCCCATGGGACATGAACCCACATTTTCTGTGAACATGACATATGTGCTACCATTACACCAAAACAACACTTTGAATTTTTTTCCATTTGTTTTAGAAGCTTTCTTCCTACCAGTGAGAACTGTGTGTCATTTACATCATAAGGGTTTAGAAATTTTTCAAGATAAGAAAGAAAATAATTTTTAACAGTGGAACTCAAACTAGATAAAGCTACAAGTAACAGTATGCAGATTATTGTGTGAAAACCCTCACTTGAATGGAAAAGAATCAAAGACTTTCCATCCAAGGGGTTCTATATGCAATCATTTATAACCTTAAGTTCTACTATTAAAAACAACTTATTTCATATCTCACAAAGTTTTAAAATTCTTCTGAAAATGCAGTTTTATTTTAATCATCACTGCTTAGTGAGCCTTTAATTAAGTAATATGAACTTGACGAAGTTTAGCAAATATATCTGTTATTGGTTGCATATAAGAATGATAGTTCTTAGTGGGCTGGGCTGTAAACTATGGATTTGGTGCCTTTACCTGATGGGGTTACAGCCTTCCCACAGAAAACACAATCTTTCATAACCCAGCTTGGTGTGCTTTTCACATGGTCTATAACAGAGAATTTCTCCTCCAAGACAGTTACAGCAGTAAAGGTCTTTCTCTGTTTGAGTGTACATAAACATATTAAATATAAAATATACACAGCTTTATTTCAACTGTCACTGTTTGATGTTGCATGAGTATGTATATCTGTCAGCAAACATTAGCAAAAAAACAAAAAGAAACACTGCTTTAAGAAAAAAGCATACTAAGTGTTATATTTGTTGTATTGAGGTAAATAATTACTGGTTACACATACTGAAAGAAATGTTATTAACCAGTGACTGATCTGATGAAAACCTGTAGCCAACGATACTTTTTGGTTCATTAATTTCGACAAAGTAAATAAATAGGTTTTAACAACACTAGAACTGATATTTGTATGATTTAGCTGTGTAGTTAAAAAAATTGCTTTGCAGCCACATGATTTTGGGTTCAATCCCACCAAGCAGCATTTTGGGCAAGTGTCCTCTACTATAGTCCTGGGCTGACCAATGCCATGTGAATGAATTTGGTAGACAGAAAATATGTCAAAACCTGTCTGTATGTGTCTTTGTTCCACTTGACAACTAATGTTGGTTATTTTTTTTTTTTTTCAGAGTGACTGATAAATTCAGAGTTAAAAAATAAGTACAGAGGTTAATTTGCTCAACTAAAACCCTCCAAAGCAGTACCCCAGGGTCTTTTACTCTCAATGGCTCAGGTTACCTGTATGCTGTTATTATTTACCCACAGGTCAACCGTGAGGAAACAAAACTATGATCAGTGGAATTCTGTGATCATTTTTTTTTTTAGGATAGCATGGTGGGATTCAAGGAATAGATACTATTTCTAGCATGTCAAGTGATCACAAAGCGGTCTTCTTATTGGCTTACCTTGCTGGAAGTTAATATCACAATTTGTGCAGCAAGAACCATATAGAATTGAAATGGAGACTTGCTTAAACCCGTCCTATTGATATAAAGTGAAGAAGTGAAGAAGGATTGTCTTTGCATTTTTAAATGATACTTCTTTAGTGACTTACGAAATTCATTACATAAAAGTATGCATACATACAATACACAAATTACTTGCATATAATGTATAGTCCTGAATATGATTTTACACTGCATCTAGCAGTAGAGCTCTGATTTGGGAACCCCAGGGTTTTGAAGCGTATGGAACCACCTCTTAGTCAGTATTGCTCCCAGGCCTTCTATGACTCAGAGTAATAACACCTATCAGGGTCTCAGCTATGGGTTAATTAATTAGCATGTTATGAAAGAAACTCCAAGCACAAAACCTCACTGTCTTAAAGAAAAAGGTGAGTCAACATTGACAGCTAATCAGAGTGAATTCCCTCAGGTAGTCCAATGCCCTCTTTGACACCTTTCCAGTAATTCCCATGCAAGTGGAGCCCTCCAGCTCTCTAAGGCAATTCACTTAGAAAGCCACTCCATTGTAAAACCTACAACTTGCAAGTCATTTCAGCTGTCTTAGCCCATTGAGCCACTGTGGTCAGATTTTCTACTCTAAAGAGTGGGATTGGATTGTAAGGACTGATTCTCACTATAAAACTAATAAGCGCAGGTGGGAAGGAAGGCCCTGCAGCATCAAAAATCAGTTTACATAACCACTAGTCCCACTATCATACTTTTACCTCTCAGTATCTGGTATAAAGCCACTTCCCTCAATACTACACTCACACTCAGCTGAGGGTTTTTGTCTTGTAGGTTACTTGGTGACCTAATTAGTGCTGGCAATAATGAAAAAAGAAAGAAAAATGCAACCAGTACACCCTGTAAAGTGGTTGGCATAAGGAAAGGCATCCTATCATAGAAACCATGCCAAAATAGACAATGGAGCTCAATACAGTTTTCTGTCTCATCAGTTCCTGCCAAACCATCAGCCCCTCCCAGCATGGAACATGGATGTTAAACAATCATGAAGATACTGATGATTTTATATCTGGATTGTTTCTAAACAATCCCTTACAGGGATATTGCTTCCTCAAATTCTGTATATATATATATATATATATATATATATATATATATATATATATATATATATATTATTCTTATACAAGAATGTTGTTGATAGTGACTGTAAAGTTTTGGCCAGCTAAGCCAATGTCGAACTGCAGTACAATGACGCTTAGCTGGCTGAAACTTCGAAGCTACTGTCAGCATTCTTGAATAAGAATAAATTTGTACTTTACAAAAAGTACAGAGTAACCCTTCAGTTTAATGTAGAATTGTTCTTATTATAAGAGAACATAAAAACAAACAATATATATATAAATATATATATATATAGTACACACACATACATTCAAATACACTGCAGATGTGCAGATGTGTTAACTATGTTCATTAAAACATGCTGAAACAGTACAAATATTTCAAGTACTCATTAAACACCAAACAAAGACAAATATAAGACTGATAATTCACACAAATACAAGGTAGAAATGTGTTTTGTTGATGATGTGAGCATGCACACACACATACACACAGAAGTAAAGAATGAGAATGGTATTTTTCACAAATACATATTAAATCTTTCATGATCAGATTTCTAATGAAATATCATGTCTATATGTTTTAATTAATTTTGAAGTGAATCAAGAATTAAGAGAGAATTAATAAAATAATTTTGTCATCATTATTAAGCTGATGTTTAGAACATAAAACATTTGTAATTTTTAAAAACAATTATGAAGGAAGATTGTAATTTAAATACAAACATTGTAACCCTTTAGCATTCAGATTATCAAATGTAATGTTTATTCACATTGTTTTGAATTAATCATGCATTATCTTGTAGCTTTGAGAGTTCAATGATGAGATTACTTACAGAATGATATTGTAAGATAAGCATGAGAGGCCAGATCTGGCCAGTTTGAACATAAAACCAAGAGAATATTTGGGCCACATATGACCAATTTAAATGCTAAGAGGTATGAAATTATAGAACTAGAAAGTGGTTTCAATAAGAGAGAGGTCAAGTAAGTTGATCATATACACACACAAGATGAGAATGATAATTCATAAATATATAGCAAGAAATGCATTCAGCATCATCATTTAATGTCCATTTTCCATGCTGGCATGGGTTGGATGGTTTGACTGGTAAGCTGCACCAGGTTTCAATCTGGTTTGGCATGGTTTCTAACATGGAAATTGAGTAAAGATTGACAGCAACGGGGATGAAAACAATAAAAACAAAAAGAAAAAAAAAGCCAGCAAATGTACAGAAAAGTTTTGTTTCAATAATTTTTTTTTATTTTGTAAGTTATGTGATAGATTTTCATTATTTCCCATAGCTTCTTGATTTCATTACCATTATTATTATTCAGATGAGAGAGAGAGAGAGACAGGATAAATAAACTAGTGGATACAAAACGTGATAGGAAGTGAAGGAGGTTCTGGGTATAAGGAGGAAAGAAACTTTATATATATATATATATATATATATATATATATATATATTTGATCTTTTTCTCATTAGGCTGCAGCCACTCAGGGGAACCACATTTAAGAATCAACTGCAGTACTTTTTTCGTTTAAGCATGGTACTTACTCTATCAGTCACTTTTACTGAACTGCTAGATTACAGGGATGTAAACACACCAACAACAATTGTCAAATAGTGGAGATGGTGGTGGGGGCAAACACATATGTGTGTATATATATATATGTACAGGGTGCCGTGAATAAAATGCTGTGTAAATTACACAAGAATGAAAATAACGCTGACATCTCATTTTAACAGCTATATTTACCAAAATTACATAAAAATATCTTGAAATGCTAAAGAGGAAATTTATTCAATAAAATCGCCATTGGCTTCAACCATAGCTTCCAGACGACTTCAGAATCTCCTGCAACTCTTATGGACGGTCTCCTTGTTTAAGTTGGTGAATGCTGCCATAATCCTTGCTTTCAGTTCATCTTTGATTTTACAAGGGGTTTTGTTGGTCTCTCGCTCGACTGCACCCCACACATAATAATCAAGGGGATTGCAGTCTGGGGAGTTAGGTGGTCAGATGTTAGGGGTGATGTGGTTGTAGAAATTGTCTGACAACCATGACTGGAATCTCCTGCTTGTGTGGCATGGTGTAGAGTCCTGTTGCCAGACATAAGGTCCTCCACAGTCACCCTGTTGATCCAGGGCAGCACTACCTCCTCCAGGCACTTGATGTAGGCCCCTGTGTTGAGTGAGGTCATGTGGGAAGATGATCAGAGGCATAACACCATGATGTTGTCTGGATGTTTGATTTTTATCACTCTTGGTACATGTCCTCAGATCGACACCCAAACACTCTGAAATGTTCATATTGGACCTTCTGGTGTGAATGCCAAGCAATGCAGCATGTCGTTTTCAAATTTCTGACAAAGTGAATTGCATCACGGTGCTGTTTTTCTCACAAACAGTGCCCAATTGATCCTACAATACTGTGTAGTCAACAAAATCAAAAACAAACAATATGCATGCGCAAAATTAAAAATATAAATTGGTGACAATTTACCAATCGCACCCTGTATGCATGTGTGTGTGTGTGTGTGTGTCTATGTATATATATATATATAAAGGGCTTCTTTCAGCTTCCATCTATCAAATCTATTCACAAGGCTTTGGTTGGCCAAAGAACATAGATGCTAACCCAAGGAGCCATACAGTGGGACTGATCCTTTGGACACTAAACACTGTTTGCGAAAACCTGTTGAGGCAAATGAAATCGATCCAAATTCAACGACTGGCACCCATGCCAACCTCTCCTTCTATGGACACTAAACTTGGCTTGTGAAGACCTGTTGGGGCAAGTGAAATCGAAATTGAACCAAATTCGATGACTGGCACTTGTGCCAGTGGAGCGCTAAGAGCACTGTCCGAGCGTGATCATTGCCAGAGCAGCAGTCTGGCTTCTGTGCCAGTGGCACGTAAATAGCACCATCTGAGTGTGACCGTTACCAGCATTGCCTTACTGGCACTTGTGCTGGTGGTACGTGAAAAAACATTTGAGCGAAGTTGTTGCCAGTGCCACTGGACTGGCTCCTGTGCAGGTGGCAGGTAAAAAACACCATTTTGTACGTGGCTGTTGCCAGTATGACCTGACTGGCCCTCGTGCCGGTGGCACGTAAAAGCACCCACTACACTCTCGGAGTGGTTGGCGTTAGGAAGGGCATCCAGCTGTAGAAACTCTGCCAGATCAGATTGGAGCCTGGTGCAGCCTTCTGGTTTGCCAGTTCTCAGTCAAATCGTCCAACCCATGCTAGCATGGAAGGCAGACGTTAAACGATGATGATATATACATACATACATACTTCATGTGTGTGTATATGTATATATGTGAATATATATATATATATAATAAACAACAAACTGCACATTATAATAAGAATGTATTGCAGTTGCATAGGTAAATTTGGGCATAGAATAAACTTGTCAGGTCTTAATAAAGTTTGGCAATATGTAAAAGAAACCAAAAACAACAAGCTGGCTAGAATATCTGCAAAGAAAAAAAAAATCTCTCCCACCATCACATTAAAAAAATGTGTGAGGTGTGAAAAAAAAAGATCCCATTTTCAAAGAAATACTCTTTCTCCATTTCTTCATATACCTGAAATGACTGAACTTACCTGTTTTCAGGACATCTGAATTCATTTCATTTCAATGGATTTTATTAAACATGAACATTAGTTGAAAAGAAAACAACAAACAAACCATTAATAACAAAAAGATGGTATATTAGATATTAAACTGATAATCTTTTTTATTTTTTTCATATATTATATTTTTTATTGTATATTATGTGTTCTTTTTTTTTTCTTTCATTTGCTGCTGGCTGGCCAATTCTTTGGAAATATATGCAGGTGGAAATGGAAGTGAACATTTTTTTAGTCACTGTGATGTAATCAATCTGGAAGCATTTCATTGGTAAATCTTTCTTCTTTCTTGAAATCTTCTTGAAATGATATCCAACAAGCTAAATAATGAAAATCTGGCAAGAAAGATCCTTGACAAAAAACAGGTACAAAAATAATATACCTGACTCTTGTCAGGTACATTATCTTTTTTTGAAAAAAAAAAAAGGTATATTTAAAATGACAAAAATTAAAAAGAAAAACAGTGAAGTACAAACAGACAAAGAAGAATGAAACAAAATAACTATATATTATAGTGTTGTGGTTGATAATTTAGCATTAATTAAAATGTAATACAGAAAACAAATAAATATAAAAAAAACATCCTGCTATTATCGAAATGTTTGGTTTTAACCCTTTTAGTGTGGAAATTAGATATATACGTTGTCCTTAACTGCAGAAAGCAGTTTTATATATCAATCTATCTTTTGTGGAAGAATGCCATGTTTAAAACACCTTTTTTGCTGAGGTATGTAAAATTTATTGAAGCCTGTGACTTGTAGAAAATACTGAAATAACTATGAAATTTAATTTTGCAACTGAAGAGTTGAAGAGGCATTTTCCAACAGACATACATTATAGATACAAATAGCAGAATATGTACCTTTCAGAAAATAATAATTAGTACTGTTGTTATATTACTGAAGATTGGGCTTTCAGATTTGCCTGCATTAAATAGACAAGGGATAAGTCATTCCTTGTAAAGATATTTCTTACATGCAGCAGAGAAAAATACATGATCCTTGAGCTGTTTGTTCATCCAGTAATGCCATTAAGACAAATAAATTAGCCTTTGGTTCATATATATATATATATATAAAAAAAACAAAAAAACTTTGTCAGCCAACAAATCAACAAACTACTATGTAACCACACAAATTGTAAAAATAGCAGCCAAATCTCCATCTGATCACATTTACCAGCTTGAAAATGGAAAAGATACATCAAATATTGTAGTCTGTGATACACCTGAAAAAAAAAAAAGAAGCCGGATGGTTGTGTCTAGAATGCTTTCTGAGCAAAAGCCAGCTTGCTCAGGGTTGACTTGGAGGCTTAACAATTTGTCCACTGATATTCCTTCTAATTTGTAAAAAGAATTGTCCATTGCAATATATACATCTGGTCATACTACATTACTTTAAAATGAATAGGGGACTGCTAACAACAGGTAAATATGGAGCATGCCTTTGGCAATTCTACCCAGTGCAGCAATGTTGCACAACCTTTTTTCAGAACAGGTCCACGTATCAAATATAAATTTACCTTTAACTGCAAAATGCAACACAAGCAGACATGATTATTTTAATTAAAGAAATTAACCAAACAGATGAGACTGTGTGGTAAGAAGTTTGTTTCCTAGTCACATAGATTTGGGTTCAGTTCCACTGTGTGGCACTTTGGGTAAGTGTCTTCTTTGTAACCTTGGGCAAGCCAAAGTTTGTGAGTGGATTTGTGAGATGGAAACTATATGGTGGGTGGAAGGTAACTAGGCATTAGAAATTGCTTATAGAAATTTTAGTATCACTGAAGTCATGACAAAAAAACATTTTTTAAACAGACAACACTAATGGGGATTTCTTATTATTTATTTTCCAGATGACAAGTCACTTGATTGTTTGGGAGTGAGCAAAGATAGCAGCATGCTATGAAGTGTGGAATTCCATTGTTTTGGTTCAGAGATGGTAGCGTGCATGGAAAGGTAAGCATGCAACACTACATCCGGAGACAATAAGAAGTTGTCATGCAAAGCTGATGACCACAGGCTCTGTGAACAATGCAAGAAATGGCTGGCTGTCCAACCACATCTTGATCAGCAGAGAATGTGGCAACAGTGCAGGAAATGTTTAATCACAGCCTGCAAAAATCAACACGTCAAGCAGCTTGGGAAAGTGGGCTAACGAGACACACAATATGAATGGTGTTGCATAAAAAATTGAATTTTCGTCTGTGGAAATCCCATTACATATAAGAGCTAAGACTGAAGACTGTGATTGCAGAAGTCCAGATACCACTCTATGTGATTTTTACCTGTGGAGTTACACAAAAGAGGAGGTGTACTAGACAAAACCTCGCACACTGGAGGACTTGGAGACATGGATTCAGGAAGTTCTCAATGATATCCCAGGTGGCATCCTTCAGAAGTTTGTTCCTTCCATCTCTGGCCATATGAGGGAACTGATGCCACCGGTGCTTGTGTTGAAATATGAAAATTTACTTGCATTTTCCCATGTAACAAAGAACATGTATCATTTGTTTCAATAAGTTTGTAAAAGGAATATGGATTTTATTACCAATTTTTAATGCCTACTTACTTTTCACCCACCCTGTATATATGTGTGTGTGCATCCCCACTGGACCATGTTATGTAACACTGCATTACAGGTTCTTCCGAGGACTTGACATGTTAAAATGGGTATGCTCATTCAGGTTAAATTTTTGTTTTTTCTTTCTGCACAACTTTCATAATTTTACAGATGCTTTTTAACTATAGAAATAACAAGTATAATAAATGTGTAATATATTATTAGGTGATATAAGAAACAAAAAAACTAATAATAATAATAATAGTTTCAAATTTTGTCACAAGGGCAGCAATTTTGGGGGAGGGAATGAGTTGATTACATCGGCCCAGTGTTCAACTGGTACTTATTTTATCGATCCTGTAAAGATGAAAGGCAAAGTCAACCTTGGTGGAATTTGAACTCAGAATGCAGCGACAGGCGAAGTACCACTAAGCATTTCATCCAGTGTGCTAACAATTCTGCCAGCTTGCAGTCTTAATAATAATCCATTCTATTATAGACACAAGGCCCAAAATTGTAGGGGAGAGGACTAGTCGATTACATCAACCTCAGTGTCTCACTGATACTTCCTTGGCGGAAATTGAACTCAGAATGTAGTGATGGGCAAAATACTGCAAAGCATTTTGTCCAGCGCGCTAACAATTCTGCTAGCTCACTGCTGTAATAACAATAATAATAATAATCCTTTCTACTAAAGGCATAAGGCCTGAAATTTGGGAGAGGCGGATAGTCAATTACATTGACCCCAGTACTCAACTGGTACCAAAATTATCAACCCTGAAAAGATGAAAGGCAAATTGACCTCAGCGGTGGAAATTGAACTTTGAATGTAGTGATGGGTGAAATAACGCTAAGCATTTTGTCCAGTGTGCTAACAATTCTGCTAGCTTACTGCCATAATAACGATAATAATAATAATAAATAAATGAAATAATCTTTCTCCATTTTAGGTAATAGCAACACAATGACTGGAGGTGTAAGGAGTGAGAAATTGAGATGCTGGACATGAAAAACAATAATGTTGAATAATTTTTTCTAATTTTGACGAGAAAGGGCAAGTTGATTATATCACATCCAGTACATGACTTTTACTTATCTTATTGATCCTGAAAGGCCAAGATGAACTCAGTGGAATTTGAACCTAAAACCTAATGAGTTGGAAGAAATACTGCAAAGTACTTTTTTCTAATACTCTAAGAATTCTGCCAGCTTGCTGCTTTGATAACAGTTATAATCCTCTCTACTATAGGTACAAGGACTGGAAATTTTGTGGTGGGGGAGAAGGGGATTAGTCAATTACATCATCCCAGTGATTAGCTTGTATTTATTTTATCAACCCTGAAAGAATGAAAAGCTAAAGTCAACCTAAGCAGTATCTGAACTCAGAATGTAAAGGCAAACAAAATTGCTGCTAAGCATTTTGTCCAGCATGCTAACGATTCTGCCAGCTTGCCACCTTAATAATAATGGCAACAACAATCGCAGTAGTAGTAGTAGTAGTAGTAGTAGTAGTAGTAGTTGTAGTAGTAAATTTTAAAATTTTTAAAATTGAAGAATTCCTGATTCCTTTATCCCAATGTAGTTTTCATAATCAGCAACAATAAAAAAAAAAAACAAAAAAAAACAACAACACTGCAAATAAAAGATATTAGTTTTGTATTCGATTTTTAGTTGGTACTATTCTTACAAAAAAAAAAGACCATGTGTGTGTGTGTATGCATGTATATATATATGTATATGTATGTACATATACACACACATATGTATATACACATACACACACATGCAAGTGCGGAAACCCTTGTAATGTTCAGTCCTGCCCACATTCAAAGTACAATTTAAATACTCCTCATTTAAACAGCACCACAAGACTAAATGCATATAGTCATTTTTTTTTGTAATGTACTCCAGTAGTTTTAAACTGTGCAGTAAAGTTCCAAAAATAGTTGCCTCCTCGTCTTCCAAGGGGCAGTTTTGTCTCTTTAATCATATATTTTAAAGGTTGCAGAAAGTGTTCTATGGTTGGCAGATGCATATCTTAAATGACAACTCCTTGTAGAATATATTTATTGTTGTTGGGGCAATATGTAGTTAGTTTGGGTTGCTTTGAGAATGAGTGGAGGGTTTTCTTCTGAAATGTGAGGAGGTTAAAAGAATGTTAAGTGATTCAGTGATAAATTAGTATGAGCAATGTCTTAATTGGTTTATTGGTAGACTGGTAGCACGGGAGACTGTGAAATTGAGGGAATGATGATCATGATAATAGTTTAATGAAAATGTTGGTAATGGAATTTTGCACTCACTCACATGCAAAGATGTGGATATATATGTGTGCGTGTATATATATACATACATACACATACACTATGCATATCTATGTATATATGTATGCACATATACTAAGTAAATATATATTTATATATTTAATATACGAGTATTTGTGTATGAATATATATATATATATATATATATATATGTATGCATATGTTTATGTGTGTATGTATGTATGTATGTGCAAGTGTGTATACATAACATTTTTGCATATATATAATATGTACATGTACCTTCATGAATATATAAAACGTGTATATGTCCATAGGTATATATATGTGTGGGTATGTATATATATAGACAGACACACACGTGTCTGTAAATGCATATATATATATATATATATATATATATATATATATGAACACACAAATACATAAATATAAAATACATATGTATGAATGTATGTATATATATATATATACATACATACATATATATATATGCACATACACATGCATATATAATATACCTATATGCACATATTATATTACTACATATATGTACGCATAAATATATGTAGGAAATACACACACACACACACACAGTACATAATATATGTTATGTATACATCTGTTGGTGAGGAGAATGGAAATCAGTAAAAGACTTGTGGATGTGTTGTCTAACAATGAAGATCTTGCTACTGTAAAGGAGTTCAACAAGAATTTGAGGGAAGAATAAAATGGGAATGACATTCTGCAAGTCAATATTCTTTTTTTCTTTTATTTTTTTGTCCAGTTCTGTTTTATTTAATTTTTTTTACTCTTTTTTTTTTCTTTCTTTTTCCATTTAAGAAATGTTTCTTAATAATTACCAATACCCCTCCCCTTTTTCCCTAAGAGTTAATGTATGTATATATAAATATGTATTTATTATATATATATATATATATATATACATACACATACATACAAACGCACATGCACACATACCCACACTCACACACACACACATCAATTTTATATTTTAGCTCGTTTCATCGGAGCTTCGTCAGTAGGAGTGTCGTAGCCATCACTGTCGTCCTCGTCTTCTTCGTCAAGTTGACGCATGAATGCAATGGAAGGATGATGCCCTGGTCCAGCCCATCCATCAGGGCTTTCTCCGTGTTTTCTAGTGTGACCATCTGTGTCCAGAGGAGAGCCAGATTGGCTGGTTCGGCCACCTCCAAGGGATTGGGGAGGTACCTACAATGAAAAGAGTGATGTGATATTTTACTCAGTCACGCTAACAGCCATCTGGGGGCTTTCTGAAATGTTTTTGTTTTTTTATTTTATTTTTTTTAATTGTTATTTTGACAGCCGAAAAAATATATAAAGGAATAAAAAAGTAAAAAAAAAAAAAATAACCAACTAAAGTGAAGGTCTTTTTATCTTCGTTTCTGTAATCAAATACAGTAATTAAAAATTTTGTATGACCACCTGAATGAAATTCTCTTTACGGAAATAGTTTAAGCTGAAATCAGTGATTATATTAAATTTGCTACTAGAACCGAACAATCTAGAGTTTGGATTTAAAAAAAAAATGAAAGTGAATGAAAAGAGAGAGTTGTATTTAAATTGTAGCTAGAAGTTAAGAATCTAAGATATTGCAGGGGTAAAAAAAAGTAAAAAAGTACATAGATATTTTTATATATCATGTATGTGTTTGCATTGTATATATATATATATATATATATATATATATATATATATATATATATATATATATACATACATGCACACACTTATGTCAATAATATATATATATTATATAAATGATATATTGTATGTGTGTATATACATATATCAGATAATTTTCATGAGACTATCTGTTTATCTATCTATATCCAATATACAAACATACATACATATGCATGTATAGGATATCCAGGTCAGCTCAATTTACTTAATAAAAAGAAACCTTAAAGTAAGACTTACCAGCTGAAAGACCTTAATTTTTTGATTATTTAATAGTGGTATGTATGCATGATTCTAAGCAGGGTTGGAGGGGCAAGCAGGGACGAACTTAGGTTTAGGTTTACTATTCATCTAACTTGATAAATAAAGGGGTTTCTGTCAGTGGTATTGGCTTGTTTCTTAACTTTTTTTTTTCTTCTTTTTTTTACTTTCTTTCACCTCTACATGACCTGGGTTGTTATATCACATCACTTTTTTCACAAGATCATACCCCAATCCCTTTCTGGCAGCATGACACTCAACTACAACCAATATAAAAAGGTAAAATATCATAGGACTCCTTTCTTTACTGGCTCTCAAATGCACTGGTTTTTTTGTCACCAGACTCATTAAGTTTCCTTCTTTCCTTCCTCTGGGAGATATAAAGCTAGAAGTTATCTTTGATAGCAAATTTCTTTATATACATCACACACACAGACATTTAGTCATAAATATATACACACATACAAATAAACACACACACACATTCATGCATATACAATATATATATATATATATATATATATATATATATATATATATATATATATATATATATATATTCATACTTTGCTTGCTCTCTGTCTCACTTTTTCTTTTACAATCCTTGATTTTCTTTCTGACTTTCTTTTTCTCCTTCTTTAGAGATATCTCCATGGAAAAGCAATTTAATGAGGAAATCAAAAGAAAAGAAGAGAGAAAGAAAAACAATTCATGTTTTAGAAAGACATTTCAGCTCCCAAACAAAAACAAAAACAAAAAAAAAAACACTTGACTCCCCTCCCCTCACCACACAAAAAAAACCCCAACAAAAAACAAATTGTCCATTAATCAGCCATTGACATTTCTCTTCAACAAACAAGGTTAAAGAAGAAACAAACAAATAATAAAGTAATAACATATAACAAGCTTCAGGGTAGTAGTACACCACGTATGAAGATTTAGAGAGAAATCCGCCTAACTAGCAATTGGTACCAACAAGATATTGTCAATGAATGTCTGAAATAATTAACTGATTACAAGCAATAGTAGAATTGTGTTGCATTTGCCTGTGTGTGCTACTCTTTCAAAGACAGAGCATAGAAGACAAAAATAAAGAGAAGAAAAAAATATGAAGTGCTTAAATGCAAGTAATGTTCTTTCCCATTGGAGATTGCTTCTAGCAACAGTCATTTAGCTTCAGGGTTACTGTCGTATGAGAGAAGTCTATGGGATTGCAAAAATGGAATACATATACATGTGAGTGTGTGTTTATGAAAGTATGTGATTGTATGTACAAAAACAAATGTATGCACTCTTTACCAATGTATGTTAAGACTGCATATCTAGTGATGAACAGGAGTTGTGGTGGAGTTGAAGTAAAGGAGAGTCAAGCCAGTATAGTGGTAATAGTAGTAGTAGTAGTAGACGAATTTTGATTTAAAGACTTGACAGGTAAAAAAGAAATCCTAGGTGGCAACAGGTGCTGAGTGAGGCTGTTGTTAGAAAGGGACTCATGGGAGGGGGAACAGGACAAGAACATGATGGTGGCCTGGTGAGGTGAACACCATTAGAGGAAGTGTTGGATAATGGGTAGAATGCAAGGAATAGTATTGAAGGATAGACAGTGTGTGTGTGTGCATGTATGTTAAGTAGGTGTAACTCTTGCTGTGTGGTTAAATAGTTCACTTCCCAACATGGAACCTTGGGTAAGTCTCTTCTACTAAAGGCCTAGGATGACTAAAGCCTTGTGAATGGATCTGGTAGATGGAAAGTAAAAGAAGCCTGTCATATAATATATATGTGTAGCTATAAATGTATCTGTGTGTGTATGTGTGATTGTGGGTAGAACTGAGAGAGCATCTTGGTGTCTTTTGCCACATGTTGCCTTAGTACACATTCCATCCCCATCCTGGCTGGCCACCAAGAAGAGTAACCAAGTAGCTATAAGGTCAGTGGGTAAGCACATAACGATGAGGATCTCTCCAGGTACTGATCACATCTGAAAGAAATTCTTAAGTGTAACAAAAAGGACAGACTCAAGTCAAATGAAACTAGGTATGTGTATATATGTATAATGAAAACAATGAACATAAAAAGAAAGAAAACAATGTAGGAGGGACAAGTTTTAACAAATGTTGTATTAGTTTAATGCTTAAAAAGAAGAAAGTGTTTCTGCAAAAATGAGATCCTAAAAGCATATCATTTTGTCTACAAATCCGTCCCTACCAAGCCCTCCCCACAATTATTCTTCCAAACAACCACTCCTCCATCATTCTTTTAACAACAGTACGATTTCCTCTGCTACTGTAATTATACAAGAGCATCCACTTTTGTGCCAGACAGTTTCCCCACTCATCTTAGAGCCACCACACCTTATCAAAATCATCCCATACCATTTTATTTTCCAATGATATTGGTCATGGATGCTCCTTACTTGTTTGTCACTCACTGTCCATGATCACCCTATATAGCTCTGATCTTCACCCCTGTCTCTGCACAAGCCTCCTTCCCGCATACATTTAACATCATCTTCCTGTTTCTCTACAATACACCCTAACGTTTTTGTACTCCTACTTCTGTACTTCTGACCCTCTCCTATTTTGTTTGTTTTTCCCCCCAATCTGAGATTATTTATTAATAATGTCCTCTGTTTAACAATTTACTGAATCCACCTATATCCCCATCTCTAACCATCTATCACTCTTCTCATACCCCTGGGAGCATACCTAGCCACACAACTCCTATTCTTCTGTCCCAATACTCTTAAACCTTGAGGTTATGTCTGTCATTTCAGCATGAACCACTTTTGTTATCACTTTCAAAACTGCAACAGCCATGTATGTTCTCTTCAGCAAGACACCTGTTCATATACCTCTCTCATAATCTTACCTCTCAACATTAGGCCTAAAGTCACCTGTTTCTATACTAAACATCCAATTAGTCAAGGGATCTTGCATTGCGAGTTAGTTGTCAATGACACTGGTGCCAGTGGTATGAGAGAATATCTAGTACATGCTGTAAAGTGGTTGGCATTAAAAGGCCATGCCAAAGCAGACAATGAAGTTCAGTGCAGTCCTCTGACCTGCCGAATCTTGTCACACCATCCAATCCATGTCAGCATGGAAAGACATAAAATGATGAAGATATAAACAGGGATATATGTACACATAGATAGGGTTGTAATCCAAGCTTTCTATTTTTTCTTTACTCTCCCCTCTATCCATCTATAGGACTCGTGATAACTGACTATAGCAAATGAAACACGTATTGGTAAATAAATACCAAAACTTCTTTCCAATCTCCTGTTCTGATACCCGTATACATATATATGCAAATACACAGATATATATATATATATAAGGATACACACACACACACATATATATATAGCTAGATATATGAATAGATGTGTGTGTGTGTGTGTGTGTGTGTGTGTGTGTGTGTGTGTGTGTGTGTGTATACATATGGAATACACACAGCTTTCCCAATATATGTAAGTATATATATATATCCAAAAACACACATTTACATTTATAAATGTATGTATCCAGTAAAGAATCTTGGTGATGCTGCAAGACTTAATACAATCTACAAGTGGGCTGTAAAAGACAATTTGCAATTTGCAATTTATCCCTGGAAAATTCTAACCTCTTTATCATCAGTCTGCTAACACGCCACAGTGAGGATCACACTTGACCTGAAGTGATTCTAATTTCAGATTTGCAATCACTACATGACCTTGTGATTGAGGACACATCTTTTCATGTACACATTACTAAGACTGTAACAATTTGCAGAAAGATGGTGAGATAGAACTGGAGATTGTTCAGTAACCGAGAGAGCAGGAAATCTTGCTGGTTTTGTAGAAAACATTTGTCCGCAGACACCTAGACTACTACCCACAACTATGCTCACCAATCAGTACTAAACTAACAGCTGGTCTAGGTTGAAACAATGCTATGAAACTTTATGAAGATTGCCTCAATGTACCAGCTAAGCAACTAGGAAAGACTGAAAGCATTAAAACTCTACTCCTTGGAGAGAAATCAGGAAAGATATACAGTGGTCTAAACATGTATGATCCTAGAAGAGCCCATGCCAAACTTCGGTATGGAAAACCATACCAATCTCTGAAGAAGTCATCACTGTATAGACCCAAAGGTCAATGCAAAAATCAGTAACACTAAGTTAATGAGACCTTGCTAATGAAAATGAGATGTCTACATGGAGTAGATAAAGATGTACTCAAGAAGGACCTAGATAATGCTTTATCTCCAATTTCAAATCAATCAATATTATACCAAATATTGCAACTGAACGCTGCAACATTAAACTCTTTAGGGATCCAGCATTGCCACAGCCTTTGAGTTGAAGCTCATAAAAAAGTATATAATGCATCAGCTTTGAATAAATGAAGGATACATTTATCATTTATTCAAAGCCAGGTAGAGTAAGACAGAGAAGCTTCTGCTTCAAAACGAGTATATTAAGTCTAGCATATGTATCAAATAGTTTTTCTTCCACCTGTATATCTAATCACACACACACACATATATATATATATATATATATATATATATATATATATATATATATATATATATATATATATATATATTTATTCTAATCCTGAAAAGAAAACAGTGGATAAAGTGAAAAAAAAAAAATTAATTTGTATCAAAAAACAAACTAATGAAAAGAAAAAAAAAGATTTTTAATGATCACTAATATGAAGAATTTTCCTTTCAATATGACAACAAAACAGATTTTATATAAGACCATCATCATCATCAAGACTGATATTACCATAATTATCAAAATGTTAAATAATAGCAAATTGACGGATCATTGTTGAGCTGTAAGAGTAGAAATTATTGCCAGTAATTTCTATTTCAAAAATGGAAAGGTAGCCTCTTTTCCTTTTATTCTAAATGAAATAAACAAGAGAGAGAGAGAGAGAGAGAGAGAGAGAGAGAGAGAGAGAGACAGAGAGCATGTGTAGAGGTGTCTAGTATGGTATATCTTGAAAATGAATGCATGGAAATGACATGCCACTATGTATAAAGGTATCCAATTGTGATTCTGTTCTGACCCAGCCATTATGGAATTCTTTAAACCTTTTGATTCCAAACCCACCTGAGACTGCCCTTGGATTTATGATACAAAATTCCACTTTTTAAGTGAACTAAATTATAACTTTCCATCAAAATTTCATGTTAATTCATGTTTTAAACATCAGCTTAACAATGACAAAATTACTTTATTAAATTCTGCATTATCTTCAAAATTAAGTAAAACAAAAGTAGTCTATTTCAACAGGAATAGAGTAATGAATGAATGAATTGTCTTCATGGCATTTTTGCTTTTGTTCTTGAGCCAAAGGAAAAAAAAAAGATTTTGCATAAACTACATACAATATAATTAACAACTGTCTGCATGATAGCTGTTGTTCATCACCAGGTTGACCCCATATTTAATAAAAAAATTTTTTAATACATATTATGAAGATCCTAAAATTTCTAGTCTTAAGTAATTATATATAGTGCCATTTCACCCTTATTAGAAATCGTCAGCATGACATAACTCAAGGTAAATGAATTGAATATTTTATGAACTGTGTTATTTCTTAAAGATGAGAAATAATTTGTCTGGAGGATGTTTCTGGAATGTGTTGTTTTTCATATTTTTGTTTTTATTTTACTGATAAATCAGAAAAACATGGCTATATTTGTCGCTACCTGATGCAACATTTCAATGAGAGATGGTTGGTAAAAAAAAAAAAAAAAAAAAAAAAATCAAACACCATTTACAATGTGTTATGCACTACATTAATGCAGAACTTCAAGAGAGAAAGATAGTTTTTAATGAATATTTACAAATGTTAGTTTTTCTTATTTAGCTGTGATTATAAATGTAATAATATTGAATATGTCTTAATGAAACATTGGCAGTGTACAAAATGATTTGAAAAAGATTATTTGTATGCAATAAAGATATATGTTCTAAGGTATAAGTGTATGTTATACATATGAGATTGTAATCATATGTAATTAAGTTCAGATATCAACGCATATATATTTATACACATGTATCACTACATACATCATCACATACCATGAGCACACACACAAACAAGCAAGCACAAACACTGCTCATTTCACCACATTACACACACATTTTACTGGTATCAGTCTCTGCAATGCAGTTATTGTGGGGCATTGATTTCATTGATTATATCAATCCCAATATTTTTTTCTTATTGTATTGTTATCCATTTATCAAACAGATATCATTAGTGATATCAAAAGATATCTTTTGATATTAGTGATATCAAAAGATATCTGACTGAGGGCACATGGCTTAGTGGTTAGGCTGTTGCACCCATGATCATGAGATCGTGGTTTCAATTTCTGGGCTGGGTGGTGCACTGTGTTCTTGAGCAAAACACCTCATATCAGTTTGCTCTGTGATCACTAACACCTGATGTGTTACACATCATGCACCTGTACAGGCAATGTCAATTTGATGGAGGGAGCAAGCTACTGTACAGCACAAGCATCTGATCACTATAAACAAATAATCTGTGCAGGCTGTTCAGCAAGAAATTGCAGAACATTTATTGTTATCAAATAAGTAAGCATGTATGTGAGTGTAGTGATAATCATACAAAGGATATATAGGCTATATTATCTTGTGGTTTGAGTTGGTTAAAGCAGGGGCTAAAATGCTTGGGGAAAAATACCTAAAACATATTTCAAACTGAACACAATTTGAATTAACCACTTGGTCTGGTTTACCATTTCTATTAACGGTTCTTTAACAAGCATATAAATGTGTATGTAATAAGGTAGATGTGAATATAGTTATATGGATACACTTATGTCCGTGTCTGTAGTCACCTGCCTATATCGATCATATATATACGAAAATAGTCTTAGAACTGTGCATAGACACATTTGCAATAATTTAACTGTCTATACAGCAACTCTAAGTGAATATAACATGCAATTTAAACAAATTACTTAAAAAAAAAAAAAGAGAAAAAAAATCACGTAAAATTATTTTGGTTTGGAAGAAACCAAAACTGATTATGCTAATAGTTGTTGCTGAACATTGCAAAGAAGAGAGGGATGTGTGTGTGTGTGTGTGTGTGTGTGTGTGTGTGTGTGTGTGTATGAAGACAGATAGCTATATTCTTTTACAAATTCCTGTCATTGGACTAAGGCTATGCTGAGACATTGCCTTCAAGTATGTTAGTCAGAATATATGGGAATGAGTATTTTGGGGAGAGAGAGAGAGACTGTGTGAGTGTGTATATGTGAGAGAGAAAGGAGAAAAGAAGTTATAAAAACGTGATGTCAGAACCTAAAGATAATCCTTAAGAGATATTTAGGATAATGTGAAATGGTTAAATTTATAACTGAGTTTCAAAGATAGAAAGGAGAGAAGTGGAAGAGAAAGAGAGAGAGAGAGAGAGAGAGAGAGAGAGAGAGAGAGAGAGAGAGAGAGAGTAGTACATACAAAATAAGGATAGGGCGAAGTTTCTGACAAACACATACATACAAATATATATATATATATAGTGAAAGAAAATATCCACATGAAAAATATATTCTTCACAACAGCAATTCCATGCTGGAGCCGAAAAGACCAAATGGTGAAAATACAAAGATGAAAGGTCCCAGACTGTCCCCTATGTGTATGTGTGTGTGTTTGGTATTGAGTGACATAGAGAATGTGGTGAGTTACAACCAAGGAAAGGGCACTGGCGAATCTCTGCTATATGTTTACAGACATTATTTGTATGCACAAAAACACACATGTACCCATTTTTGTATCTTTCTCTCTCTCTCTCTCTCTCTCTCACACACACACACACAGTCCCTATTCTATGTGTTAGTATGCATTCTATATTTCTGCACACACAAAATCACACATGCACCAACTGTTCTATCATCATTCATCACACACAATCACTCATGCACATATGCATATGCACACACATTCAGAAACACATATGCATACTTAAAAGCATTAGCACACACACACACACGCACACACATAAAGATTGTGTACATGTAAAGGCTAACACCAGACCAGAACATGCAAATAACAGCTGCGCTCAATACTGTCCCTGCAAACTCATTTCAGAAAAACGGCGGTAGAAAAACTGTTCCTGCAATACTGAAAGACATCAATCAATAATGCCACACCAGCACAACGCCACCACCATAATCACCACAAGTAGCAGCAGCAGCAGCAGACAAAACCATCCTGAGCTGCTGTTACAAGGTTGGTAGTGGAGGTTGCAGTGATTGTGGTGGTAGGTGATATGATATGAGAGAGGGGGGGAAGGAAGGAGAAAGAGAGAGAGAGAGAGAGAGAGAGAGAGAGAGAGAGAGAGAGAGAGAGAGAGAGAGAGGAGCAGAAAAAAAAGTAAATGAATAAATAAAACAGTATGAAATAAGAAATAGAAACAAAACAAAAGAAAGAGTGTTTCTTTCCTGATATAATTCAAAACAGATAAATCAACAAAAACAATGACAAAAATATCTAGTTTTACAAAACAAAATATAAAAAAAAAAAACCCCCATAAAATAAAAATTTAAAATTTAGAAGAAAAAAAATATAAAGAACAAAAGGGAAGAAAATAAAGAAAAGAAAGGTTTTCCGAAATTGAGGCGAAAACAACCAAATCTTGGAACAAAAATTCTTTATTCCAAGGAAGGAGTGATACAACAGCCACACAAGTTTATTCTTGGGAATATTTGCAATTTGTCAATGCCATAATGCTAAATGGAACTATGCTTGAAATGTTAGTGCCATCACCACCACCATAATAATAATAATAATGATGATAATAATGATTAATAATAATAATAATAATGGTAATCATAATAAGTCGTGTTGATTAAAAATGATAAACAAAAAAAATTAAATAAAATTGAAAAAAAAAAATGAAGAGCAAAAGAGTTGGTTTTTTTTTTGTTTTGATTGGTTAAATATAGGAAGGAAAAAAGATATACTAGAGACAGATATGATTCGCTTAAATGTAATACACGACTTCATGCATTACAAGAAAAGAGAGGGGGGGAAAAAATTTGGAGACAGTTTTGGTACAAGTGTTTTAGAGATTTTTAAGTTTTAAAGTGGACCATTAGTGTTTGGTTCTTGTGAGCACAGCAGTGCTGTAAATTTAGGGTTTGAAAATAACCCCCACTCCACCAAAAAAATCAACCAAATAGAATGTGGATTGAATGAGAACAATTATTTATTATTATTATCATTATTAAGGTGGTGAGCTGGCAGAATTGTTAGCACATCGGGCAAAATGCTTAGCAGCATATTTTGTCTGTCTGTCTGCACATTCTGAGTTCAAATTCTGCCAAAGTCAACTTTGCTTTTCATCCTTTCAGGGTTGATAAATTTAGTACCAGTGAAACACTGGGGTCAATGTAATTGACTGATCCTCTCTTCCAAAATTTCAGGCCTTGTGCCTATAGTGGAAAGGATTATTATTATTATTAAGGTGGTGAGCTGGCAGAATTGTTAGCACACTGGGCAAAATGCTTAGTGGCATTTCATTCGTCTTTACATTTGGAGTTCAAATTCTACCGAGGACAACTTTGTCTTTCATCTTTTTGGAGGTCAATAAATTAAGTGCCAATCAAGTACTGGGGTTGATGTAATGGACTTATCCTCCACTCCAAATGGTTGCCCTTGTGGCAAAATTTGAAATTATTATTATTCACTACAAGGAAGTTATAAGAGTAGGGTTGAAGGAGTAATTACAAACTGGTATGAATGGCTTTGAACACACAAAACTGTGTTTAACAGCAGGCAATAAGAATACAAATTGTTGAGAGATGAATTCCTTTCTTTATCTTGGAAATTTATGATATCTACAGTAAAAATGATTTTCAGGTGGAAGAGAGAGATAAAAAGAAGTCCATAAAGATACAAAAAGTAAATATAGATTCTGTGGTTAATGGAATATTTCTATAGTTAGCCACTACTGGACAATTTACCTTGTAGGTATTATTATATTGTTTAATTCCAGATCATCTCTAATCAAGTCAATTTCTGATTATAGGAGATTGCAGTTTTCAAATGTAATTCATTGAGGACTATTTTATCTAATATATCATTTTGTTTTTAGCAGCAAGTTCTGGCTGCTACTTCTAGCATGTTGAGTGACCATGTAGAAACTCCATTGTTGGTTCAGTGTATATTCATATTATTGGATAAATATTAAAAATAATAAAATTGAAGAAATAACAGAATAATACAGTAAGGTGTAGTTTAGCAGGAACATTAAGATTTGTGCGAAATATACGGCTTTCTGTGAGACATTATTGATTGTTAAACAACTAAAATAGTCTATAGCTAACAAGGCCCTGTTTCCATTAGTGAGCAATATATCTTCTTGTTTTTCCTCTTCTAAAGTTGTATGCTACAATGGTGCTACAGAATAGCAGCTGCATCAGGTGTTGTCCATCTTCAATTCCACAAGCTACAACTTCAGAAAGCATGCTGTTTGCAAACATATTCTACCGTAAAGCAATGGTTGGCATGGTAGCTGCTATAGTTCTGTCAATTTGCCATATTGCAGAGTTGATAAATGTGGACTTCACTTTTATTATCATGTTAGCAAGCATCTTTAGCTGTGTGAGTGAACAAACTGTATAAAAATTTACAACAGCAACTGCAGTGTTTGTAGTAGCAACAGCATTACAGTTGGACAGAAATGAGACATCGAAAACGTGAAGAACTGAAGCCAGTCAATTTAGAAAAGGGGGGGGGGGGAAATACCAATTGCACACATATTTACACATACACACAAAATGCAGCCAGCTACAAATTTTTTGCTAGATCTGAAAGAATAACTGATGAAGGAAATTTATGGTTCAGTTGCACAGCTAAACCCTGATAGTCATTAAATTTGGTTCAAGTTCTGAGTGGTTTAATTAGACAGTCAAATAATGCTTCATCAGTAAAGATATTAGGGAAATGATAATGATTGAAGAACTTCCAAGAACTAAAGATTGTAAAACAGCAAAGTTCTTTGTTAGTGAAAATAATATGAGCAAAAAAAACCCTAAATAACTAGCAATTAACTGATGCCAACAAAGGTACTTTTATTTTTTAAGAAGATTATTTATCAGAAGAGCTGATTTGCTTAAAAACTGGCAAAGATGTATTTTAATCAAGTAAAGATAGCACATAATTTGAAACTGTTATTTAATGAGTCAATCTTAAAATGTTCACTTCCAACAGTCATTATAAGAAACTTCACAAAAAAATTTGAAACAAGTACCTTGAAACTAAAGTAATAAATAAAACTTTAGCGTCAAATTTTAGGAGAGTTGTAGACTTGGTATTATAGAATTGTATAATAATACATTTAGTTTTGATGAAAATGTTTGCATAATACAATTTAGATTCTTTTATTATATTGCTATTAGTATTATGAATTCTTTCGCTGTATTTCCATGTTTCTTAGGCTTTTCTGTTTTTAGTTAAATCAGCAGATTATGTTAGTTCATAAAAGGAAACAAGAGGGTACATTCACTTTAGTTTTAATGCAGTTGTTTGAAATAAAGGAACAGGGGACTGAAAACAATTTGGGAAGATTTTGTAGAAAAATATTATGTTTTTTAATAAATAAAAACTATTTGATTAATTTTATTTTTTGATAATATTATGGTGCAAATTCTGATAATACATTATCTCACATTTTCTCAAGAGAATTATCTGATATCTAAGAAACTACAATGAAATTTCGAACAGAAAAGAATATGGGAATGACGGACGAAGGCAAGTCGGGCAAAATATCACATAAAATATTTCATGTAACCAGACTCTAATGTGGTTAGAATGGCAAGAAAACGGTTCCTGAATACCTAAAACCAAAAAACAACAACAGATCATGTTAGGGTGACTTCTAAAAGATTTTGGACAGAAACTGTTTTCTGTTCAATATTGCAAAAATTCAAATCTGCAGACCAGTTCAAACTCTTACATAAGAATACATAAACATAAAAGAGAAAAATAATTTGTTGAATTACTTGGAAATGTCCAATACATTGAACTAATATGAACTAAATTAACTGAATTCAAGTACCACAAATTTTTAAGAGAACAGCATTAATTCTTGCAAACTTCTCTTTGAACAGAACGATTTGTTGCTGCATAAGAAGCATAAGACTACGTACAATGTAATGGTTTTGGCATAGCTTAGTACTTTTTGTTAAAACAGCTAATGGCAAGAAAGAAGCAAGTCAAATTTGATGATAAAAAAATAAATTTCTGTCAATACAACGTAAATGGAAACACACAGAGAATTAATCTACAAGGGAGTGAAAGTTATTATAAAAAATAAGTAAAGATACTATCAAGAATTCAAGCATAAAATGGAATGATCATAAATCATTTAAGATATATGAAATATCACATAAAATACTCCTTTAAAAAGTATATTACATTAGACTTATAAACCCCGCATCTCTCTATCTCTCTACATACATACAAGCATACACACACACACACACACACACACACACATATATATGAACATATAAATACATGTGTGTGTGTGTGTGTAAATGTGTATGCATATATATATATTTCTGAATGTATGTAAAAGAGAGAGGGAGAGAGCAAAGTTTGATGACAGAATTAATACAACATTGACAGCATAGTGCTACTTTAGAATAATACGTAAAGTAGCAGGAGCATTTCAAGTAATTCTTTGAAATGCTCCTGAAATGATTTATAATAAATAATATATAATTAGTATATTTAGCGGGTAGAAAAAAAAATTAATTTGAATAATTTCTAATTTGCAATCTGAGTAGCAGCAGCAGCAATAATGATAGCATCAAGTTAATAAAGGAACCTGTACATGGTGACTTGACCTGCTAAAAAACAGCAGCCAAGTCTCCCTCAAATCATACTCTACTACCTTAAGAAGAGAACACTCATGCATGAGTAGATACTCATGAAAAGAATGGGAGAATCTAAGCTGGAATGCCTTTTTGAATCATAAGCCTGCTCAATGAAGCTTGGCCAAAGCTGAACAACAACTGCTGTAGTAACTATTTATTTGTTATTCTGATTCTTGTTTCACTATTAAATTGGCAATTAACATTAATGATAGGAATGAATTTTTGTAGTAAGAGCTTTAAAAAACTCTTCAAACAAATCTTGAATTCCAAACTGGACACCACTTTGTAGAGAAAAACTGAATACTATCTGTGCATAAAATGTATTTAACTAACTTCAAAGTTTTATGGAATTGTTAAAAAAAAAATGAAAGCAATTAAAAAAATAAATAAAAGATTGGTTAGGTAAAAATAGAAACTAATATTGATTTTATTCATTGGTACAAAAGTCAGAACTGGCAAAGATCAAGCAGACATTATCCACAAGTCACAGAGACACCGTTTCTTCTCTTTCTGTCTTCTATAGTTACTATAGTGACCACCACTCCTCTGAACTAGGTAGTTGCATACCCTGTTATCACCTCAAAGTTGCTACAAATGCTGAAACCCATAATCTTGTCAAACCTACATCATAAAGACAAGGATTTATTTCTAGAGCCAAAATCAGATACTGATCCTCCAAAAAAATACAAGTAAAATCCACATTGGAGTACAGCGCACATCTAGAATATATTGCTGTTTGCTGCTATACATGCACATATCCTAGCATGAGAAAATGAAAAGGTTATTCAACTAATTAGAAAAAATTCAGTCAACTTCAGGCTTCTGCTGTCTCACAAACATGCTGTTTCTTTTCTCTGCTCCATTCATTGAGATCTTTTTTGTTAACTTTCTTATAACCCATGATACATTTTTGTGAATGTGTAAAATAGAAATTAAGAAAAAAAAAAAAGAATCCCTAAAAACTGTTAAAAGTAAAAGAGAGTGAACAAACATTGCAGATTATTCAAACATAAACACACAAATATAGGGTTAAGAAGTTACTTCACAACCACATGAGCTATCTTATGGAATTTGGTAGACAAAGTTGTTTGGAAGCTCATCATGAGTGGGTGTCTTTTATTGTTGTATATCTTAAAGATGTAACCATCAACTAGAAAACTACACATGTATATATGTATGTATATGTGTGAGTGTGTATGCACATGTGTTTATGTATGTGTGTAACTAGAAACACCTTAGTTCTTTTCAGAAGGTTTTAATATTGTGTCTGCACCAAAGTACACAGTGATTCCCTTATCATGCATACACACTATTGCAAGTGCAGTAAATAAGTGTTTGACCAATTGGAAACCTGAAGCCAATGATGCTTTTGTTCATCAATTGTGATAATAAATGATAAATGACAACTACTAAATCCATGTCTTTTGTTTTATTCTCTCCTCATGAAATTCCTATTTACAAGTAAATACAAAGGTGTCGAAAAATTATAAAGTTCTTGCAAAGAGGAAACAATACTTTAAAGATCCACCTCTTGTTCTCTCTTTCATACAGACATACAACACAAAAGTACCCCCCCACCAAAAAAAAAAAAAAAAAAATCTGGTTTCACACTGAAAACCCCCAAAAAGAAACAAATTTATTAATAAAAAAAAACAAAAAAAAAACTGGAGATCGATAATGTTCATAGGCAGATAAAAGTATTTTAAGATGTGTGAGTGTGTATTAATTTAGTAGCAGATAAATAATAAAGCTGCCTATTCACAATAACATTTCTAACTAGAAACTGAAGAGTCATTTTCAAGTCATAATATCAATGAAAGATATTTTTATCCTCCTTTGAAAATGTAGCAACCATTCTAAAAATAAAACTGGCCATCTTAAAAGCTAGCTTGTTACACACAAATGGTCCAGGGATTTTATTATTATTATTACTACTACTTTTTATATTTATATATTTTTTTTTTTGCAAGAAATATATTACAACTAACTGAATGGTTCATTTTCCATTGTAACTGGCCAAGACCAACACATCTCTCTCTCCTGCTTCCTTTGTAAAGTCTTTCTGGCTGTCCGTCTGTTTCTATTATTCAAACCAGTCACAAAGGCAGCATTGCTGAGCATTCTAATTCCCGAGAAAATATTCTTTCAAAAGAGAATGCATATTATTTAATTAAATTTTTTTTATAAAGCGGATACAGGGAGAGGGTGTGTTCAAATGTATCTCTGGATTATTCATACAACATTCCTGGCAATAAAAGCCATAATTCTCTTGAAATCTACCTTCTGTTTTGGTATTTGAGTAGAAGCAATAACAAAAGACAAAAGTTTTGGTTAGCCATTATTTGAATATGAAGAATTGCAAGTGAAGTATTAAAACCTTCACAACGAACATGTATGATATATGAATAAACTGACTTGTTTTGTTTTTCAACTAGAGAGAACATCATTTAGAAAAGCTTGTGGTTTAAGAAAAAAATCTACTTGCAATTACATAATTCTGGGTCCAATTCTACTATGCAGCACCTTGGAAAAGTTTCTTTATTAAAGCCTCTAGCTGGGAAAAACCTTGCGAGTGAAAGTGGATAGATGGAATCTGTACAGAGACCCAGTGGATGTTAAACTGTGCATCTTCTTGTTTCACCAAACTTAACGTCACACTTGGCTCTTGAGTAGATTTAGCAAAGCACATACTGAAGCTACGAGTATTTGGACCAGGTTTTCTGCTTGAGAACAATGTAGAAGTTGTAGTCTCATTCTGCACCTTCTCCTAACCGTTCTTAGAGGGCCTGCAAAACATCATGGGCTGATCTTCCACTGCTAAAGTGACCAGCTGGAAAGTCATTCTACCAGACATATGTGAGTGTGTGTGTGAGCGCACATGGGTATAGTCGTGTCATTAAGTGTATGTGAGGGTGTTGTTTATTGGCTAGTTGTTGTAGAAGACATAGTATAATTGACTCAACTCACCCTAGAAATATTCTCAATGTATTCTTTATTGATACTGCTTCTCACAAGTTAAAAACAAACATGAAACATGTAAGACTTGAGTTCAGAATTCAGATGGAGAAAATTAAATACAACTTCAGGCATTTTGTAGGAATAGGAAAATGTGAGAATAATCTAATACTTTTTTATTTCTGCAGAATTACAGAAAGGGATTTATTTATACTGCAATATGTATTTTGCATATACAATTTGTGACCAATTTACTGGTCCAAATTTTCAGACTAACTATTCTGTGATATCAGCTTTTAAGGATTTTAGTCATTTATATTGACTTTACTTAATCTAGTGATTATCAATTTGTTTACCAAATGGTTAAGGCAGTGTTTATTGGTGTAAAGAGATACACCGTTTTATACACATACACAAACACACATAATATATGGTTCAAAAATCAAATAAACACAAAGACGAGGTGAAAACAATAAACAGAGTGTATTGAGCTTATGCTTAGGAAAACTGGAAGAAGTCTTTAACATTTCAAACCTATGCTCTTCTACAAAAAGGATAGAATGACAAAAGAAGAAAGATGGACAGAAAATAAACAAAACAAATATGTTTGAATTAAATGGTCACTGCATGTGTGCATATGCACACACAACAGGCTTCTACACAATATCTATCTTGTAAGTTTTAATTCATAAGGTATACCATATTGGTCAACTTCATGCTATGGTATAAGACACCCAAACTGATGTACATAACAGCATTGATCTTGGAACCAAGTGGCTGCAAAGTAAACTTCTTCGCTATGTGCACCCATTATGTGTTATGTGTCAGATAAAATAATCATTCGAACATAGTGAGTGATTATAGTTTGAGGAGTGGCTGGCTTGTAAAATCAAAATGTTTATGGTCTAAATCTCTCTCCCTCTCTCTCTTTCTTTCTCTCTGAATTGCACTATGCAGCAAACAACTGCAGTCAGCAGCAGAAGCAAAGAAGATGTGTAGCATTTGGCATTTTTCATTTTCATATGCATGAAGAGATGATTAGATCTGAAAGTGAGTCATGATCATTTATTAGGTGTTGAAAGGCAAAACACTTTCTCTCTCTCTCTCTCTTTTTTTTTCCCAGCCTTTCTTCTGTTGAGCAACCATCATCACAACCATCACCACCATTTGCTGCTGATTATAATCTGATTCATCAGTTGAAAACAGAAACTCACAGAGCCATCTTGAAAGAAGAGATTGACCCTTTTGATCCCCACCACCACTACCATCCTTCTCCTCCTCATCATCATCAGCAACAGCAGTAACATACACATGACTCTGAACGTTATTGAAAGGTATCATCTAAAAAGTAGCCTAGATGCTTTAAAGTTCTTATATTTGTAATAGATATCTAAATATGGCAATGAGGATGAACACACGGTGATGATGATGATGATGATGATGATGATAATAAAGAAAGGAAACTAGGAGAGAAATGCCAAGGAGAAAGCAACTGTTAAGAAGACTGTATCTTCTTGTAGATGTTGTTTAGTTCCAGGTATTCCTGTGTAGACCAATGACAAAAGCATTCCAGCCATGACCGTCCAGTTTATTTCCAGAAAGTGTCACCAAAAGTATTAATAAAAATTGTGTCTTTTTTGTTTTGATACAATGTACGGTCTGAGGAAAATTTGGCAACTATTTCTAGCAGGTCAAATGACCACATAGAGGCTACCATGTTGCTTTTAAGTGTATGCTAGTGGAGTGCTTGTGTGAGTGAGCATGTGAGAATACGTTCTTGTAGTTTTTAAATAACATTAAAAATAAAATCTCTGAAGTGACTGGAACAATTCTGTGTAGAAGGCATACATCTGAATATGAAAGTATTTGAAGAAACATAGGATATAGACAGACACAGACTGATTCCTATCCTTATTTTATCTTGGTCAAATACCTTCTGATAAAAGAGGCTGCTTTCTTCCAGTGTTTTTTTTTTTTTACCTGCCTCTTAAGAAAATTTCCAAATTATTAATTAACTAACACAAGGAAAAATATTTTTTTTATGTTCTGAAGATTTAGTAACAAAATAAATATGTAAGGAAAAACAAACAAACAAATTCTTGTATATCCTCAATATTGCAATTTTTAGGTGCATAAGATGAATGCACTTGAAGAAGAAAAATGATTTAGCTGTCAATATTTCATCCACACTTCAACAATTCCACAAACACATCCTTATTATTATGTGACTAACATAAAAGAGTGGTCATCATCAACAAAGACTGTTGAAGAATGGAGAAAAATCAAATAAAATGCTAAATGCACCCAAGAGTTTTTTTTTCTCTCCTTTATTATAATTTTCCTCTTTTCCTTTTTTTTTTTGGAGGGGAAGGAGCAATATTATGGGTTCATATTAAGAAGAGGTTAAAACTTCAAAACAGGGACGTTTGTATTATATACATATATATTTGTGTAAAAAATATAACGCGGCAATAACATTTGTGTGTTTGTGTGTGTGTGGATGTTATACAGACATGCACACTCTCTAACTATTAGAATTAGAAACTTAGTTGTTTCCAGTTAAATGCATGTGTTTATAATATGACAGAGTGATTCTTGAAGTCCTAGTCACATTTACATTATCAACAATAGTAATAATATATATAATAAAATATATATATATATATATATACACACATGAAATATTATATATATATATATATATATATATATATATATATATATATATATATATATATAATAAATTTGCTTCAGCTCCATATGGGCACATGGGATGGACCCATCTCATCAGATATCAGAAAAGACTCTTCTGATATCTCATGAGATGGGTCTGAATCAAACTGTTATTAAAAATATATGTAACTCCTAACAAATGTGTTGGGTGCCTTTTCCTTTCATTTATCAACTCTCTCATTACACACACACTAGATTCAATAACATGAAGTAAAGAAGATATGAGTGAGAATAGATGGATAGACAGATAGATAAATAGATTGAGTGTAGGTAGGTAGAGAGGCAGAGATTTCAACTGAAACAAATGGAGTTCATTTTATTTTAGTATAAATTAGATTGAAGACATCTGGTTGAGTTGAAGGATTAATTTTCTAATGTTAATCATGAAAAACAACAACAACAATAATTGGTAAGAATATACAAAGAAGGCAATAATGATAATGACGATGATGATAATGATGGTGATTAAAAGATAAATTGAAAAAAAATAATAAAAAACAAACAATAAAGATAGCAAAAAATATAACCAGTAATGATGATAAAAGTTTTAATCGGAGATTTCACATGATTGTCAAATATTTAATACTTATTTAGTCGTATTCAATAGAAAAGTTTTACACAGAAAGGTGTTTCTCTTGAGATAGGCTCACCTATAGTACAGAATAGGATTGAAAAAAAAAAAAAAAAAAAAAAAAAACCAAATGGGGAAAAAAAGAACAAAAATAGGACAAAAGGTTTCAACAAAAATTAAATTAACAAGATGTTTACAAAATTTTAAAAAGAGTCAAAACAATGTATGTATAAAAATGAAATAAACAAACAAAACAAAACTAAAAGCAAGTGACATAGAACAACAAAAATATACATATGTATGTATATATACACACACACACACACACACACACACATCAACACATAAATGTGTATATATGTGTGTGTGTGTTTGCTTGTGCATATACATATGTGTGTGAGTGAGTGAGTGAGTGTGTGTGTATACATATGCATACATACGTACTTGTTATGAGAATGTGAGTGTGCACATATATGTATATATATATATATATATATATATATATACATATATATATATATATATATATATATATTATATATATACATACAAACACACACACACACACAAAACATATATATATATATATATATATATATATATATATATATTTGTATGTATACACACACACACACACATACATACATCACCACCACCATGCAAGAGAAAAGCATGGTGAAGAAGCATTGAAATCATCAGATAGCTAGATCTAGATCTTCCAGAAACTGTAGAAGGATGGATTGGGCAGTAATACAAATACCAGCAGCAGCAATAGTGTTTTAAAGGTACCCCCCCTCTCCCTACAGGTAACACAATCAAAGGGCACACATGACATGCAGTCATTCACATTCTTCCGATTCAGTCAGATATACAATGTACCACACCACACCACACCACACCACACAAGGCACCACTTCTTTTCTAAAAAAAGAATTTGAGAAGAATAGAGCAAACCTTTCAAGAAAGTGTACTTCGCTGTGTAACTTAAAATTACACACATACAGAGGTATATATGAATGGATTTCACATAAGTTTCGATGAATGAAAGTTACAGATCTTTGAGAGGTAAACAGTTTATTGTACTACAGTTTAATTGCTTGAGCATCCAACTGCCAATTGTACCCTTAACATAAATACCCAGGCACATTCACCCTGACTCAGTGTTTGTAAAAAAAAAAAAAAAAAAAAAAAAAAGGTACAGTCTGTCATAGTTTAAGTGACAGGGCATTCCACAGACAACTGTATGCTTTGCAGTGTGTATGGCCCTTCAAATAACGGGTACAACTCATTTAATAACACAGAGACCCTACATTGCTTCCAACCGACTCAATTTTACTTCCAAGGCTGTGCAGTGAGATCGAAACCTGAAACATTGTGATTGAGAAATGAATGTGTTAACGGTTCAACCAAACAACCATACCATAGAGCTGTGCATGCATGCATGTGTGTGTGTGTCTGTGTGTACTTCTACTAACTCAAAGAGTAGAATTATTTCCTTCAGTTTATACTATGCAATGCTGTATAGAAACAAATGTCAGTCAGCACTCGAATGAAGCATTTGATTATCTCTGACCATTCTCCCATCTGCCAACCAGTCCAATTCAACCCAGCCCAGCCTAGCTCAGACCAGCTCAGCAAACCAGGACATACCTGCCTCCTTGCCTCACAAGTCTAGCAATGCTTGTAATTAAATAATTGTCCAATAAAATTTGAAGGACTTAAAAATGTTTTGTTTTTCTTTTTAAATGTTATGAGTGGAAACAAATGAGAATATACAAATGATTGATATTAATAATAATAATATTTGTGTTTTCCATGATTGTGAGTATGGGGAGAGCTTATAATACATCTGCAGCTAATTTCCCTTCCTACCTTCCAACAATGAAGTTGGCATGGCAGTGTGGGGGCACAAACAATCTGTTGCTAGATGGCCATCAACTGAGGCAAGCGATGTCAAATATGTTGTTCATAGGTACACCATATAAAGCATGTAAGGTCTCAAATGAAGGTTGGCTGCCACATTGTTAGAGGTCCAGCACTCACTTAGCTCTGCCGATTCCGTTACAGATTTCAAAGTAGACTGTGGGTTTTTATGTTTCATGCGTTTTTGCTGACCTTCAGTTCATGCAATGGATGTCAATGAACTGTACTATATATTTTTCACATTGATTGATACCAGGGATACAAGTTCAAAATTTCTGAAAGAAGTGAGTGATCTAGGATGGATGTGGAAATATTCTTAAAAAATTTATATATATGTAAGATATGTATATATCCATACATACCCCCGCACACATACATATCTCTCTCTCCACACACACACACACACACGCGCATTTTAATGTTTACTTTTCTATGCTTTCAGAATACATACACACACACATATATATATGCTTGCATACATATACACACAAAAACACACAAATACAGACAACAGACATGTATGCACATACTCGAATCTATCCACACCTCTTTCCACACACATGCATACATGTGCATGCATGTGTATACATGTACATATATGCATGTGTATACACACACACACACACACACACACATACACATAAAGATCAAATAAAATATTTGGATGGAAGATATGTCTGGCATGTTTAGTATCTGATGAAATTCAATAGTTCTTTGGAAATAAATCCGCATTGAAAATTTAAAAATAAAAATCCAATGCATAATAGTTCATGGGATAAAAATATTTGAATTTGGAGAGAGAAAAAAAATGGAACAAAAAAAAAACTTTAAAAAAAACCCAAGAAAAAAAAAAACAGATCTTATCCTTCCAGCAGTATGTTTGTTATGTCATTTCTGCTGAAAATTCAGGTCCCACATCCACCTAAACCCCCCACCCACCCTCATTTCAGAATAAATGTCAGTCCATTCTGAAGAAATCAGAGAAGAGGGATCTAAATTTGCATTTTGTTTTTTTCGAAGTTAATGTTTTCCTGTCTTTTTTTTTTTTTCCTTTTCTTTCTTTTTTTCTTAGCAGCAAATGATTCTGTGAGTTAGTTGATTGTCCTCCGCATCAGTGAAATTCATAGAGAAGAGAAGTATCCAAGTCTTGCTTGTGACAATTTGTGGTTGGTTGCACCTTATTCCTTCCTCATTCTGTATTCTAAAAATACTTCTTTTCTCCAAAGTGTCCGTCCGTCCGTCTGCCTGTAGCCAAACAAAGTGCTAAAAACAGTTCAGGAACCACGACCCCCGTCCAACATCTGGAGAGAAAGAAATAATGTTTGAAGGGGAGGGAAAGAGAGGAAGTGAGTCTTTTTTTTTATAATAAAAAGTTGCTCATGGGTGTATGTGTATTTTGTTTCATTTTTTTATTTTCTATTATCTCTTTGTCCAGTTGTGTATGAGTGTGCCTGTGTGTAAATATATGTATATATATATATATGTACACACACACATATATATACATATATACACATTCATATATATACACATATATGTATATATATATATAAGTATACATACACATACACACACAAACACCCCTTTAATTTTATTTTTTATTTTTTACAATTTTTAAATATTTCCTTTTTTTTTTTTCACTTCTTATCACTGTTCAGCAGTGCATGTTGAAGTTTTTACCCACCTCAGAGTTCACAAATTCATTCTGTTGTTTTTTTTTTTCTCTCTGTGTTATATCTAAGGGTTCATCATTAAGTCAATAACCTACAAATATTTTGTAGATTTACATAAGGAACTGAAGGGTAACTTCATCAATGCCACTGTCACCATTCACCATCATCATTAACCATCCACCACCACATCAAAAATAACCCACCAACATCACGACTACCATGAATACCACCACCACCACCACTGAAACCACCACTTATATATCATCATCTTCTCCAACAAAAATGACCACCACCACTGTAGTCAAAGAGCAGTTGCTGCAGTAGTAGTAGTAGTATCATAATAGACCTGTGGTGGGCATCGGATCGAGTGACCTTGCTGTGAGTTGAAGTCCTGTTGTCACATAACCGTGTGATTGATGTGTGTCTAACACAAATAGACCATGAATGTGTATGTACAGACGTCATGTCACAAATGAACAGGCACAGGGGCGCCACCTGGGAAGCAGTTACTGCAAGAAGAAGAGACGACTCAGTGCTGCAGTGGCAGCTAACCAGATATATGACAGAAAAAGAGAGAGAGACAGTAAGAGATAGAAAGAGAGAGAGACAGATAGACAGACAGAAAAATATGAAGCAAAAGATTTAATGAAACATTATGAGGCAGAACAGCAGTATGTAAAAACTCTTTCATAAGACTACAAGATGGACAGTTGATAGGAAAAAGATGAAACGAGAATGGGAATTCTTTTCTTTTTGATTGAGATTTTTGTTTTATAAAGACACATACTTTTAATAATATGGCTATTTATATTTCTTTTGCTGCACTTTCACATCATGTCTGCAGCATGTAAACTTAGTTGGGGAAGACGAATTGCTTTGTAAACGAACAAATATAACACCAATCATTATATACAGCTATACAATTTCAAAAATAAATTACAATAAATAAACTATAATAAACAACCACAAAACTTAACATATAGATATGTAATCATTGCTAACAGTTTGCTTACAAACTAACAAAATCTTTTTTAAGGCTACACACTGTATAGCATGTATTGTTGGGTGAAAATGCATTATGCCAAGCATATCCCCAAGGAAAATCTACAGGAAATTATATGCCAAAATAATAGAACTAATGAGTTAATTTTAGAAGAAAAAAATATCTAACGTAAATGTAATTTTATTAAAATTCCATAATATTAGTTTCCATAGGAATTACTGCTTATACATTATAAGGCACTGCATGTTTGTTTCACTTTTACCTGAATATACTGGTGTAAATAAATACTGATCTCTGACAATTAAAATTTAAATTGATAATGCTTAAAAGTAGAAGTATAGAGAATACTGAATAAAGGAGTGAATTAATTGTTGCTATAGCTTCTGAATATAAATTTCGTCAAATTACAATAATGAAGTTTAAAAAAATAAATAAAAAATGAGCTTGAAGATATGGTATTCAGGAGAAAAGAGAAACTGCAAGGCTCAAAGAACATATAAATTAACCTGATGACACAAAAATATTTCAGACGCAAATCAGACTCTAGAGTGAAGAACAATTAAAATAAAACAATATCTTGGCAATCCTTAATCATAATCAAAACAAAAGACTGTTTCTGTAAATTAAAAAAAAAAAATCAACATTTAGGAGTGTGGGGGGGGGGTGATGATCACACATACTCATACCCACAGACACACTATACATTGATTTAATGCAATCAAAGAGTAAAATAGTACTCAGTACTTCTTTCCAGAGTATTCCATTCACACACACACACACACACACACACGTGTGTGCATGTGTTAAGAATTTGTTTGGGGACACTGATTGAATTTTCCCTGTTAAAAAATTATATTCCAAACAGAAAAAAAAAAAAACAGTCTTTCCCAACAACTAAAGAGATCTAGGGAGTTCCATGATTTGCACTAGTAATAAGTAGAGGAAATACAAAAAAAGAAGAAAAATGATGATTGTGAACATTTTTACATAAAGCTTTTTCAGATGGTACATAGTGGCAATAAATAAATAAATAAGATAAAATGCTAAATAAGAGAAAGAAACAATAAGTACTTTTTTTTTTCCTTCCCTGTTTAGAAGAATGATTAAAATCTATGAATTACAGAACACATGATAAATCATACTGAAATTGAAATATATATAGCAGCACTCACAAAAAAATATTAATATTTTCAAGTATTCTTTTAAAATACTCAATCAAAAATGAAAAGACACACATACATACATATATATATATATATATATATATATATATATATATACACAGACATATATACATGTGTGATATATATATATATATATACATACATATGTGTGAATAGAGCTAAATATATACATATAACTGGAATTCATAAGAATGTACTAAATAAAACAATACAAAAGAAACAAAAAAAACAATTAACTTGTAAATAATACAGAACAATATTTAAAGACACACACACACATACAAACACACGCAGAAGAACAATAACAAAGAATTTCCATAAATAGAGAAATGTCCCTTTCAAATTTTGGAAGACTTTTCAATGAGAGCACCTGCTTCAGAATGTATTAGATAAATCCCACTGATAGAAATTCACACACACACACACAAATAAATAAATAAAGGTAGTAGTGGTGATTGGGATTTGGAGACAATACCAATAATGCCCCATTCTCTAAGTCTTGTTTTGTTTTGCTTTTTAAATTGAAATATTTCAATTTTAACAAAAAGGTACAGACGAAATGAAATGGCTAGAGCAAAGCTAAGCTAAATGGAGTGGAGAGTGGGCTAGAGGAAGAGGAGATGATTTATTTATATATTTGCAAAGGAATTACTGTTGTACTACTACTACTACTACTACTACTACACAGGAAATTTTTGAGTTAATAAACCTCTACCTAAAACATAAAACGATGTAAGAGAATGCAATTGAAGAAAAGAAAAAAAGAGAAAGAAAAAGTGAATTGAGGAGTAAAAGAAATAAGTGAAATATTCTAATTAAAAAATTCTTTTCCACAGATACATTTTTTTTTTTTTTTAAATAATGGGCAGCCATAGATGTTTTACTAGAGGATAACAAAACTTTTTGTTAATTAAACTGGATCTAATTAGTTTGGGGATAAAAGATTTCAATTGAACATAGACAAATGGAAATTTACATAGTAAAATTCCTTTGATAAAAACCTATGACATTCACAACTTCCCTTCCAACATTATACAACTTTCCTAAACTATCAAATATCATGTATGCATAATATAAGAGAAAAATTATTAAATATAAATTTATCTACTGTCCACTCTCTCTCTCATATATATATACATATATATATATTCTCTTCTTTTTACTTTCTTCTTTAACGTCCGCTTTCCATACTAGCATGGGTTGGACGATTTGACTGGGGACTGGCGAACCAGATGGCTACACCAGACTCCAATCTGATCTGGCAGAGTTTCTACAGCTGGATGCCCTTCCTAACGCTAACCACTCTGAGAGTGTAGTGGGTGCTTTTTACGTGCCACCGGCACGAGGGCCGGTCCGGCGGTACTGGCAATGGCCACATTCAAATGGTGTCTTTTACGTGCCATCTGCACAGGAATCACTCCAATGTTTTGTTCACATGCCACCGGCACAAGTGCCAGTAAGGCAAAGCTGGAAACGATTGCGCTCAAATGGTGCTTTTTACATGCCACCGGCACACACACACACATATATATCACACAGTACCATGGTATTGACCAGACTATGGGATATTGTTATACACCACTGGTTATGAGGCATTTGGATAGTTTTAGCTTTCAAATGATGCCACCCTGGTAGTTAGGCAGGCAGGCAGGCCAATATTAACCCTAAATGAAATACCAGTCTGTTGCAGGGTTACTTATTCACAGCTGAGTCAATTGGAGAAATATGAAATGAAGTGTTTTACTCAAGAACACAGTGCACAGCCGGTCTGCAAATTGAAACCACGATCTTGCAATTATGAGTGCAAACTTGAACCACTAGGCCACACAGCTTGACACAGACACACACAAAGTCGTACCCATCTAATGTGTGTGTGTATGTGTGTGAAGGTGCATCTATGTAAATGTATGCTAACTTGGGATTACAAACCCTTACCACAAAGATTTTGTGCATCCAAGCCATGTTCTAATTCATTGAGGATCACAGAGGGCTCAGAAAAAGGTTTCCATTGCGCAAAGAGCTAGTTTTACAATCCTAGCCATCTACCTTAAAGTTGAGAAGAGGACCAATCTTATGATGTTACATAGAAACATAGATTAACCCCAAACACCTGCACATTGGTCAACCTGAGGCTATAGCAAAAGGTACTTGCCCAAGATGGAACAAGGTGGTTGCAAAACACACTTCTTAATCAGATGGCAACATTTGTGCCTAGGTTTGAGATTTCAATGATGTGATTATTTATCTTTAGAATGACATTGAATGGTAGCTGTGAGATGTCAGATTTGACCAATTTGAACATAAAGCAGGTAGAATATTTGGGTCAGATATGGCCAGTTTAAATGCTAAAAGGTTAAAAGTTATGTATTATTTTAAAGGTGAATAGATTTCCATTAACTTCCATTAAATTCATGCCCTCTCCCATAAGGTGGCATAAGGGATAGCAAATTGAAACCAGCTTAAAATTGAAGATGTACTAACCAGTGTTGTCAAAGTTTATCTTATCTATCTACTTATATCATCATCATCATCATCATCATCGTTTAACGTCCGCTTTCCATGCTAGCATGGGTTCCTACAAATATATGCTCACATGCACACATCATAAACATTTATACACACAATATCTGCATACATGCAGAACACATACACACATTTATTTGAAGCTAATGTAGCATTTCGCTGTGATCTTGAGTCTCTTTATTCATTTCAGTGGACACAAATTGAAAGAAGTCCCAGCCTTGACTAAATGAATGAACTCTACTACATACATTAGATAATTAAGTCTATCCTGTTTGTATACCCACCACACAAAATGAAAACTAGACTATATGACAAGGAAATTGAAAAGAAAATAAATACCTGTAACATAAGGTATAAGGTTTCATCCCCATCATTTCTTGTCCAGCTTTCGTGCTGACATGGGTTGGATGGTTTAACAGAAACTGGTGTGTCAGAGGACTGCATCATGCTTTGGCATGGTTTCTATAGCTGAATGCACTTCACAGTATGTCACTGGTGCATTTTTCTGTGCTAACAGCAATAGTGAATACCGCTTCATAACTTGCAAGAGCTTAAAAGCAGTTATCTTAGGAAGACAGTCCCACCACCAAAAATATAATCATATGTAAAAGTGATAACAGAGAAAATTAATAAAATAATAAAGTGAGCATTAAACTGAAACTTCTCTGAAGATATGACATCTCTCCGCCATGTCCCAAAATCAAAACCATTATCTTAAAAGGACTTGTCTGAAGTGGGGAATAACTAAGACTCTTTCTGAAACAGGTGCTCTTTCTTTGAAAATCTTTCCAAATCAACTTAGAGAAAAATTCAACTAATAATAATAATATTAGAAGAGTACATTAATTAACATACTCAACAGGAAAATGGTGAATGGAAAATGACAAACCGAAACAGTAATGCAAAATAAAAAATAAAAACAGATATACAAAAATGTGTGTGGGAGTAGAGAGAGGAAAAGTTCAATGCATGAAAATTGAGGGTTTAAAAAATATATAGTGATATGAATAATGGACAGATGTAAAAGTATAGTCATATGGATTGGAGATTTTGAATCAACATAAATGGTCATGCTTGAAAGGAAAAATTAAAAAAACAAAAACAAAAAAAAAAAAGAACACAAAAATCCTAGATTAAGGTTTGGACATGTTACATATGTATGTGTATATTTTTTTGTGTGTACACAAACATATACACACACATACATACATAAATAAACAGATAAATAAATACTAATATACATATACGATGTTTTATATGCATATGTATGTATGTATGAACAAAACTGACCAATTTCAAGAGAATATGTAAAGAGACATTCATTAGTCTGCTAGGTTGCTAAATGAAAGAAGAAAATGGAAGAAAAAAAAAAAAAAAAAAAAATGGTATCCAACCAAGAGTTTAGCAGTGACGAACTAACATGAAAGGAACATATGCATACACAAAATCCACACGCTCACACACATACAAATATGTCATGCAAACATACTCAATACTGTTCTATATGGCACATGCTACACACTGACTCTTAAGCCACAAAGAGAATGTCAAATTTGATGGCATTCGGACAAGGACAGCACTCACAGACATGCACAAACATGCACTTTTGTTTTTTGTTTTTTTAATACTAGGCAGTAGCATTATCAGCAACGGTAGTAGTAGTAGTAGTAGTAGTAGTAATAGTAGTAGTAGTAGTAGTAGAGATGGTGGTGGTAATAGTAGTAAGAGAGGTAGTTGTAGTAGTGGTAATAATAATAATAGTAGTAATAATGGTAGAGTTGCTGGTACTATTTGAGGTCTGGTGGTGTTCACAGCTGTGATGATGATGATAATAGTTTTGGTGACGGTGGCAGCAGCAGCAGCAGTGGGCAGTACAAAGGCATTTTTTTTAAAAATTAATTTAAGAAAAAAAAAAAAAAGGAAAAACAAAACAAAATTTGGCTGGAGATATATTTTTCTAAACATGACCTTGAGGGGTATATGGTGATGATACCTGTTGTATATGCAGGGAATCGTACATGCCACCAGTAGCTGAATTCGGTAGGACAGCGTCTGCGTTGTAGCCACCGGTCTGTGATATCACGTGTCGCAAAGCATTAACCTACAGACAAAACAGAAGGATGCATTCATTCCAGTCAGCTACTTTAGTGATTCTATGCATCATGCAATACAAGGGGGGGAGGAGGGGGAACCAGAGTTGAAGCAGCATTCTAGCCCATGGGATATTTGTTTGCATGGACACACAGACAAAAAAAAAAAAAAAAAAAATTTTTTAAATCCCCAAATAAATTTTTATCACAGAATAATAAATTGGTAATTACATCATTGAGAGTCACAGTTGACCGAGACAAAAATGGCTGGCTGCACACATGTATAACTGTTATATAGCACTCCTGTTTTCATTTTCAATATTATAAAGTTTTAAATTTATCATAGATCTACATACAATCAAGTTTAGGCATGGGCAATCTTTTGCGAGAAGTGGGCCACACTACTAGAAAAATCCAAAGTAATTCTTCATAAGGAATGCCACTCAGAAAGTCCAACGAGTTGCAGGATGCCCATGAATGATCTTATCACTGATGCTAGTAGAACACTAGTGCACAAAATAAACCCAAAGTGGATACAATAACATATTTGTATTGTAATTAGTTATTATGATTCCTTCACAATGCAAGTGCTTCAGTTTCAATGCCTAATAATTGCAAATCAAGTAATTTGCTGAGTAAGCCAGAATACAACATTAAAATTATATTTGTATATTCAACTATTTATAGGACTAGGCCTACTATGTTTTTCAAACTGATCAACCACACAAAGTAACACATATAAATGGATTGATTTTTATGACTTGATAATTATAGGTAAGGGAGATGAGACTGTGCGACAGTCCTGACATTAAGTGAAGTGATCTAGGCTTAACTGATAACTATTAAACTTGCGTTGTTGGACAGCTCAAATGGAGTTTCTTTTGATCTTAGGCACAAGGCCACCACTTAAAGGTTGTGAAAACATATGAAGTTGATGTAATTCTAAACACACCTACATACACAAACGCACATATATTTATTCTATAATTGTTGGTCCAACAAAAAAATATATATTCTGTTTAATTCTGGAACTAAGGAATAAAAGTTTAGGAAAAGCTAATTCATAATTTAATTAAAATTTTCCCCAAATTTTTGTTCCTTAGTTCCAGATGAGCTGATTTAAATATTTTTTAGTCATTCTGTAAATGAAACTGGAAATCTGCAAACCAACACAGCTCTCAAAGAACAAGTAAGAACACAGTTACAAACCCAGTGAGCTAGAACAACTAACTAAATTGTCTTCAGCACCAGATTAATACTAATTCCACTGAGAGATAAACAGATAATAATAATCTATAATAATCATAATGCTAACTAAATTCAAATGAAAGGAGATATAATTCCAGTATAAAATTTATGAACCCATTTCTTATAATTTGTGGGTTGGGATCCAGAAGTTAGACGTTACTTAAATATATAGAAAAGAGTAAAAACAAAACAAAAATATGGTCAAATCTATTCTAGCCAACTGTGAAAGTAAAACCATCATACTGAAATATTTACACACTGGTGTACACTAATGCATGGATCTATTACTATTATAATACATAAAATAACGGTCACGGGGTTTTAAAAAAAAAACAAAAAAAAAAACGTGTGTGCATGAGTGAATAAACAGTTAGTAGTAAGAACCTCTAGGGAGAATTCAGCAGTAGAAGGTCTTCAGAGAAGTAACCCCACACATTCAAGTGCTTTGGCCCTTAATTCCTTAAACTTTGAGGAAGGCAGGCTTCATCCAGGTCATGACCCCTGGATACCCATTTGCTGTCACATTTTATGATGATATCTGTATTGCAATCCTCCTGGACGGTTAAGGTGTGCTAGAGTCACAGTAGCCTGGGTGTCATAAGTGGTTCAGTCTGAGACACCAGTCAACAACTGTAGAGTAAATTTGTGCCTTCTAAAATACATTTTCTCTCTTCCTTAACCAGATTCAGTTGGAACTCATCTCAGCAGCTTCTGCCATTGCCTTAAGAGTTCTGGTTCTTTTTGTCTCAGAAATTGAGAGCTGTTTCATGAGATCATAGGCCAATTTGCCCTCAACTGTAGGCACATGGAAGAATAGCATAGATGGGAGCAGTCACACATCTCCGTATGACTAATCCATGTTGTTGTGCTGTGTAGTCAGCCATGGTCTTCATTGATTATTGAATACTGAAATTCTTGGACACAGACACCAGATCTTTCAGTGCAGAGTTCAAACACATTCCCAACAATAAAATAACACCACTTTTGCATATTCAAGCATATGCAAGTTACAGCATATGTGGGAGATATTGAGAGTCACTAGTTACTTGCAAAGATGGCTACTACATTTTAATGCTATGAAAACATGGTTGTTTTTATCAATCAACAACGGACAAAGTGATAATATTGAACATGCTTTAATTTTTTTTCACACATTTATCAATAAATTAATTATACTTATTCAGTATTTTTTAGGCCTTTGTGAAATTTAACAAGCGATTATAATCTCTATCAAGATTATAAGAGTTCATTCATTAAATTTATTTTCTTTATATGTGAACAGTTCACACACACATTCACATACAAATTTTAAGTAGTAGAAAATATGAATTAGAATCAAGTGGTGTCAACTGCAAGCTCCCCATTCAGAATTGGCTATCAGTTTACATACAACTCAATTATCATGTAGTGTAATGCAATATGTCCATATAACTGAAAATGCAGGAAATCCAAACATATGCATACATATATACTGTAAAGTCAGAGTTGTAAAGAATGTTGAAATATATATTACATAGTACCAACATTATCTTGTATACAACTAAATAGTGTTTATCAGAAATCATGAACAACCCTGCCGAGGCCAAAAAACTTACTCAGCAACCATGTGCTTTTAGGTTCAGTCCCATGACGCAGTACCATGACAACTGTTTTCTACTATAGGTTAAGGTTGATCAAGGCCTTGTAAGTGACTATGGTAGGAGGAGGAGCTGAAAAATTCCTGGCTTTGGGTTAAAAAAAAAAATGCAAAAAGCTCAGTTAATCATGATTTTTATAAACATATTCCCTCTCTTAGATTCGCACATTTATTGCAGCAGTCCTTCAGTTTTCCTAAGCCCTGTAAAAGAACTCAGAAGGTTGGGCCTCCAACCAGGCCTTTCGCAATATCCTTAAAGCCAGGAACTTTACAGCACCCCCTTGTATATCACTGCATACCTTTCATGTTTTAATTCTCAGGAATAGAGCCTCAGTTCTTTTAGTTTCTCCCTGTAGCTCTTCCATTGCACAAAACAAAAAAATGCCTTCGGTTAGTAGTGTTGGATAGCTTGAGTTCTACTGTTTGTTTGAGGCTATTTACTGGCCATATTTAGGATCAATAAACCAGGCAACTGAGAACAAAGGCTCTCCACAAGATCAACATGGTTTCCTTTTGCTTGTTTCTAAATGATTTCAGGCTATAACAAGCCAGTCACCATCATTATCATATGCGCCAACTGTGACACTGATTACAATACACCCTGATCCAGTGTATTTTGATAGCTCGTAGTGGAGCGCTTGAAATCTTTCAGCATTAAACTGCCATGTTTTCTTCAGCCTACTTATATAGTGTAGTCAAGTCTTTAATTGTGTTTCTTTTTTATATATATCACCAGGGTCCTTGACTGCTTGCGATACTTTTGTATTGTCAGCTGGTGAGAAAAGCAGAATGTATGACTGTGGCCATGTCTGAGAAAATCACCACAAATAATAGTGGTCTCACTACAGTTCCTCTAGGGACACCACTTATAATTGATGTGTCCTCAGAGAGATCAATGTTGGCTGCAACTATCTGATGTCTACTTTTTCAAAAGCCATGAAACCAATCCTTTAGTTTTCCAATCAGGCAGTTTGTGACACATCATTCCATAACCATCTTTATCAAAGACTTGGGCAAATTCAAGATATATCACATCCACATTGAAATGGTTGAGATGTTGTTTCAATAAGCAAATAATAATGCTTTAGTAGCTGTGTAAGGCAGCTTCTTCCTGGATGAAGCTATGCTTTGTATGAGTGAGCAAGTAAATTTCTACAAGGAACACAACCAGCTTCCTCTTAACAATGTGTTCCAAGACCTTGCTGATGTGTCAGTTAGATAGTTGGTGGGATTTGGGAAGCAATAGGTTGGAGTGCAGGATGAAGACAGTGGGCCCATGTTTGTGCCTCTTGTAGTGTGGAATAATTGCAAATTGTTTTATAAAGTGGTGTACATTTTCTCATAGCACCAACCCTTGTATACTCAATAACCTAAGGTGTATAAACTGAGGAGAGAAATAGAAGGAACATGGAAAGAAAAATGGCTAGAAATGGTTAGGTGTGAATGGAGTGCAGGAATGGAAGTGAAGAGAGTACTCAATAACCTAGAGAGTGAATATATAGATGACCTGAGAGAGAGAAAAGGCAGGGAAAAGAGAGAGAGAGAGAGATCAGAAAGCCAGAATGGGTTATGAGGATGGAAGTGAAAAGAGTGTGAAGGGAAAGCAGATGGATATTATTGAGTGGGGTTAGTAGAGAAGTGATTGGCAATATTAGAGATCAACAAATGTAAAGAAGGGTAATGAAATAAAGGCAAGAGTAGGTGTCAGGTGGCAATAGCTGTGACCTATAGGTGTTAGATTGGTAAAGGTAAATGAATTGGATTGTGCAGCCTTTTATATAAGGGCCTAAATAGGGCAAACGGGTCAGAACAAAATGAATGATGTGGTCTGTGCAGGTAGGAGAGAGAAGAAAGATAGAAAAGTTTGAGTAACGAAAAGGTCAGTAGACCCTTTCTCCTTCCTTACGGATACAGAAGTCTTCATGTAGCAAGTAACAAACAAACAGATTACTACTGAAAAATAACTGAGCTAGCAAGGGTGTGCAATAGTAAAATTAATATGGGATTAGTTATAGACAACTCAACGACAACATTGATTTCTGCATACATCCTACAATCAGAATTAACAGCAAAACAGGACTGTTTCCAAGAGACACTTCTGCAGACTACCACAACGATGATTGATAACAGTTTCCTTATTGTGGTTGGTGGCTTTAAAAGACAGGCTGTCAAAAATTATAATGGCTTCTATGATATATATGGAGGTTATGGATGTAATACGAGAAATGAGGAAGAAATAAGGCTCCTGGAGTTCTGTGGTGCAATGGATCTAACAATTTGCAGTACACACTTCAAGAAACCAGTCAGCCACCTCATTACCTACCAATCTGGCAAAGACACAATTCTTGGCCATTGTAAATATCAAAAAGCTTTCTGGTAAAGAATGCACTACCCAACATCAACAGCTGGTGACTTCAGGGACAGAGCTAGGCAGATTCAGAGACAAAAGATGATATGAAGAAGGAAGATATTGAAGCTATAAGAACCTGCAGTTGGCTATAAGTTTAGAGAAATTTAATTACTGTTGAGAGGACAAGTTAGATACCCACAGCATAAATGATAACTGAAAGTTCTTACAAAATAACTTGCTTAGGGCTATAAATCAGATATGTGGCCAGTGCAAGATTTAAGCCAAAACTGGACATGATGTGGTGGTTAATGACAGGGTTGATAGGGCTGTAAAATACAAGAGACATGCCTGGATAACTTGGAAGGAAGGCAGTAGTAGCGAGTTGCAAGAAAGAATCCAATGATTTCAATAGACCAAAAGGCTTAACTGGAATAAATTCTGGAATGAGGAAGAGGAGTTAATATAAAGGTCTACCAATTGTCTGCATCAGGGCAGATATATTGAAACAGGGTAGCTGCATTGTTAGTGGGAACAGCAGAACACAGAAGAACTGGAATACAGTATAGCAAGCTGATAGGCAGGTCAGAGCTAATTTGTGTTGGAAATCACTTAAACAGCACAAAAATAGTGTCAGGGCTTATTATCTATGTAGTCCAATGAAAGAATTGATAAGAATACTATTTATCAAGATGAAGCCCCATGCCATACAAGTGAGATATCACAAGCTTGAAAAGAGCTCTTGGAATTGGTAACTCAAAGCCTTGATTGTAATCCAAAAGAACATATATGGGGGCATCTTGATGGAAATTTGTGACCAAGATGGTTGAAAATTGTATCAATGACAGAATTGAAAGCAAGCATCAACAATGAACCATGGATCAGTCTGTCATCAACAATGTAATCAAGTGACAGAATTGAAAGCAAGCATCAACAATGAACCATGGATCAGTCTGTCATCAACAATGTAATCAAGTCTGTGCATAATCAATCAGGTGAGAGTTGTGATATTAACTGAAGAAAAGTTCACAAAATCCCAAGACAAATTTTCATTCACTCTGGATTACATTTCATAAGATTATTACAAGTTAAATTAATGTTGCATTTTATTATCTTGGCAATAAAGTTACTGTAGACCAGTAGATATGTGTGTGTGTGTGCGTGTAACTATAGAATAATTCTTCATGTCGACATTCAAGTTTGTTGATAGTTCATCAAACTAGGAGTGAAGAACAGATTTGGTGATTAATAAACACACACACACACACACACACAAACAAACATAAACATGCACACATACTCATGTTTCAAGTTTTCTTTTTCCTGTTTGCATTGCCAAACCTGTATATGTAAATATGTGTGTGTGTGTGTATATCTCTATATATTTATGTAAATATGTGTTTGTATACACATATACACAAATATATACGCATGGTGTGAAAGTGGGACAGAGAGAAAATGGGAGCTAAATAAAGATAGATAAGGACAAGGAAAAATGACTGAGAGAATGAAGACATATTAGCTATGACTCAAGCCCTAAAATAGAAATACAGCAAAAAAACAAATAAAATTAAAAAGCTATAATTCCATGCAAAAACAACAAAAACTCTTTTAATCATAGGGTTATAATGGAAGGAGTATCAGTAATATGAAAAGAATTGTAGAATAATATATCAGCACACGGGTGCAGAAGTTTGAAGATTGATACAATGTAATAGGCCAAGGGAAGGTACCAAGGTAGTAATAAAATTTAGTTACAAGACCCATACAGTCAAAAATCCTAACAATGGACTATTGTTCTTTATGGGAAAGAAATAAAGTAGCATATATCTTGAACTCATTTGTAGCATAAAGTTTATATATATATATATATATATATATATATATATATATATATATATATATATATATATTTGTGGTATATTCTATTATGAACATAGTAGATTACTGTATAAAGCTCATCCACCTTCAGATTTCACCCTGTGCTATTCAGTAGTAGTATTGTATGTATTTCCAGGTTAGCGTTTGGGCAAATTATTCATTTCAGTATCAAATCATTTGTAGATTAAACTTATATTCTTGCAAGTATTTTGAGAGTGATACACAAAAGCATAAATTTCATATCACCAACAGTTTTTCTTTCCACAAGAAGCAGGCAGTTTTTGGAAGCTTTAAACCGTGGTGCAGATTTTCTTCACTAGAATTAAAATTTCTTGTAGGCATGAGCCTCCAAAAAAACTTAGTTTCATCAACATAGCACACTTGTTTCTATGTATATCGTTGTTCAGCACTAAATTCCTTCAGTTCTTCAGGATAATTAGAAGCAGTTTCTTCAACAGCACTAGTGGCTTCAGCAACCCTTTTAAAGTTGTACAAATTAAAGTATCCCTTAAACCTTTCAAACCAGCCTTTAAAAACCACAAAAGGTTTTGCATTGGAAGTAGCACCTTCCACTTTCTGCAAATGATCATCCAAAAGTCAAGCTTTTAGCTCCAATGACCATTGTGCTTATTAACACATTAGGTGCAGTCTCAAGGCCAAATCACACATACAATAGCTTTGGAGTAGCTATTTGAACAGCTGACAATCGTCATGTATTGTTCTCATAGCAGGTACTGCAAGCTTTAATGCATTGCTATATAGCTGAGTTTTCTCCACTGACAAATTGGCACAAAACATCAAGTTTAATATCTAATGTAATCTTCTTTACAGCTCTCTTTCATGCTATTGTTTTCATTCTTACTGGTTGGTCTCTTTACAGTCACTTTGAATAAGATGATGTACTATACCTTATGCATTAGTAAATCTAACTGTAGAGGTGAAAGACAATCTATACCATACAGTAAAATACAAGAATCCAAGGAAAGTAGTAATGCTCTGCATTAGCAAAAAATGGTTATTTCATTACTTCAGATGCAGAAATAAAAGAGGTGGTAGAGTAAAAATAGAAGGAAGTACTGTTTGATTAAAGTTAGTTGCAACACCAATGTTGGTTGAAATAGTGAAGGCACAAAGTGAGAGTGTGCCAAAGAGCAAGTGGGTAAATGCTGGCAATTATGCTGAGATCAATGAAAACTAAGATCAGATGAATTGGTGTACACAAACAAGAGGAGAGATGGCTGAAGGACACATAGGTGCTGGCAAAACTTAAAAAGAAATGAAGAACAAATTTCGATTTTGGTTTTTAGAATTGTGAAAAATTCACCGAGTTTCCATAAGTGTGGAATTAAAGGCTGTGTCCCAAAATTTGTTAGATTTCAGATTTTCTGTAATTCTTTATCCAGAAATTACAACTGTGGGGGATGCCTATGTGTGTGTATGTCTAATCTATTAAGATGAAAGTGAAAAATATGATGAATGTGATATATATAATTTATTTAAAATAACATATAGCAAATACCAAGTTTCAAAACCAAAAGAAAAAAAAAAGGTTTAAAACAACTTTAGACTAATAAAAAATATAATTGTAGCAATGTTTTATATACACGTACACATGTGTGTATATATATATATATATATATATATATATATATATGTATATAAAACAATGCATCATATATACTTGAGTGTATGAAGTCACCAGTATTGTTGGGAACATGGTAAAGTTACTAGGTTTGTTGGATATGCAAATAAAACTACCAGTACTATCGGGCACATGGTGAAATGAAGCATGTGTTGAACATGTGTTAAGGCCATTGGTATTGTTAAACACATTGCAAAGCTATCAGTACTGTTAGTCTCTCATGTGTAGAATAAACTACTGTTGTTGGACATACAGTTAATGAATGTAGAATGGTTAGACATCTAGAGCTTGTAAGAACAAAACAACAACAAAAAGCAATGCTGTATGGCAGTACATGGTATCACAACCGGTACCATTAGTTACAGGGCAAAGCAACCATAACGGCTTGACACATATATAGCGAAGCTAACTATTGCTGTCAGACACAAGGTACAGTACAAAATAACAAACCAAAAATATGGAAACAACAAAAATAATTATTTCTATCTCTCCCTTTCTCTGTTTCCTAATTTTTTTTTTAACATCTAAATTGAAATAAGTGAGAGATTAGATTTTCAAATGAGACATGGCATATATATATATACCAACTAAAGCCATTTGGTAACAAAAAGTAGCAAAAAAAAGGGGAAAAATACAAAAAAAAACAAAAAGAAAAAAAAAACCCTGTTTGCGTTTGCATGCATTGAAACTGTACAAGTTAAAAAGCTAATAACACATGTTAGCAATTATAATAAAGCTTGAGGTGAGAAAATGTAAGGCAAAATATTAAATTCTAGTGGTATGGATACACAGGCTGATGTTAATGATACACACATATATATATATATATATATAAATTAGAGTCGAAAAAGATTCACTATAGAATAAACAATTTAAAAGATAAGTTGAGAAAAGTTCATGGCTGAACAACACTTCAAACAATTCAAATTGAAATAAGACTTCAAAATCCAGACACTGAATAATTCTGAAATTCTGAATTATGTCTTTCTGTCAGTGAGACGGAATCCAATTCTGTATCTAATTTTGTAATTTTCAATAATTAAAGTGATCTTGAACATATGAGAAATTTTATTTTTTGTTTAGATGGAATACATGTGAATGGTGTGTTAGAAAGATGTTAGCATGAATGGATTATGATTTCACCAATAATTAATTAATTCATGTTAATAAATATTCAAAGCATAAAAAGACAATAGAAACAAAACAAAAAATACAGGAAGGTAACACAAACAAACACATCTCCTAAAATGATATTTCAAATTAAAAATATTTCATAGGAAGTGGAGAAGGAAATTAAGTATAACATAATCCTAATTCTTAAATAGAAGTCTTCCCAGCTGGAGGATAGAACAAGCAAAAGTAGCCATACTTAAAGATTTCTGTTCAATAAAACAATAGGTGAGAAAATACTACAGCTAATTACAAAATAAACTCTTAATTCAGAATAAGCACCATACAAGAAGAAAAAAAAAGAAAAAAACATACGTTAAAGAAATATAATCAATAATAAAGGTATGTAGTGAAACATAAGGGCAATAAATTTAACCCTTTAGCATTAAAACAGCCATATCCATTGCAAATATTCTACTTGCTTTATGTTCAAACCAGATAGATCTGGCCTCTTACACCTACCATACAATGTGATTCTAAAAATAAACTATCATACCACTGAAATAATGCACAAGTAGTTCAGAACAATGTGAATGAATAAGCATTACATTTGACAGGGTAATCTGAATGCTAAAGGGTTAATGTTACTAGAGCCATTGTGTTGTGTTTGGGTCTGCTAGACAAGGCAATTTAACTCCTGTATGCTTTTAAGGTGACAAGAAGAAAAATGGTGCTGCGTTTAAACTGCATTGACTGTGAAATGAAGAGCATGGAAAGTATGTAGCTGTAAAAAAGAATACGACAGCAAAAATATCCAAGTTCGAAAATACCTACATTTTGAATAAAAACAAAAAAGAAATTACTCATATTAGCAACAAAAACTGAATTAAGAAGAAATATTAGAATGGTTTCATTGATGACAAAATGACAAATGAAATAATCAAGGGACTACAGGAGATGGTATAATTATTTCAAGAAAGAGTTTTACAAAACTGAATACAAGAGAACACCATAGGCTTCAAATGAAGTAGTATGGCTTGTTTCTGAAGTGGTCACATTTAAGACTGCTTAAGAACAAAATAAAAGATTATAAAAAGACAAAGAAAATGCAATCCAAACACATTTCCTAATAACTCCCTCTGTTATGACTTTGAAGCTTAATGTTGGATTTTTTCCCTATAAATATACATTAAAAAGAAATTAAACAGATATCACTGACACTAGTAAAAATGACCAACAAGAGACAAAGAATAAATAAAAAGAATCTCTGAATCTTTCATAATAGCAAATAGTAACTAATACAACCACGACTGTGGATGCTGGTATTACTATAACCATCACTACAAATTCACAACAACTGCCCTTAAGGATGAACAGATAACCAGAATATTTAATAATAATCATAGTTGGATCCACCCAAAAAGACTATAAATGAATGAGAACCAAGTATAAGGAGACCAATAATCTACAAACGGCTCAATTTAACTCTGTATTGGACAACCAGCAGAAAGACTGGTAATTTTCTATCCTGTCAATAACATTATGCTGTGTTGCAACTATGACCAAGACACCTAACTCTTAATGGGTGAATTTGTGTAGCTCTGTGTGTGTGTGTGTGTGTGTGTGTGTGTGTGTGTGTGTGTGTTGCAGATCAGGAACAATCCTGGTCAGTAGTAAATATAATACATGATCAGTTAACTTGCAGTGTTGAGTTGTTCAATGTCTAGCTTCCCTTTTACTAAGATTTAGAGAAACAAAAACCATATACATGACCGTTCAGAGAGCCTCTAAGACCCAGGGTGAAATAACTGAAAGAAAGGAATGAACCATGAATCAAGAAAGTTGCTGCAGTAGGGAGCAATGTATTAAGATGTTAAGTTCTACACAGACAGGAAACCTGGTTCAAAATGTTTGTATTTGAGTGAATGTGACCGAAGTAAAAAAAGGGCTTGGTGACGCCATTAAACGGGAAGGTGGATTAGGTTTATGAAGTCCATTAGGATAATTTATCCAAGATAAATGATGATGAAGACTTTGGTGGCACTCCTAAGACATGCCACCTATCACTGAATTCTTGAGGTTATTAGTAGAAGGGCAGTATACACAAACTATTTCATGCAGGAGAGAGCAAGGTTTAACTGCATTAGTAAAGTTAGTAGTTCAATTTTGTTAGTAGTCCTGGGTATGGAATGATAAAGTTTGTCTAACTTTAACTATCATAGAATTAAAGAGATATATATAGAAATGTTAGTAATGAGTTTGGGTAAGTAAGAGATTATACGTAGTGGACAAGATAATGAATTGAAAAGAGTCAGAGAGAGAGAGAGAGAGAGAGAGAGAGAGAGAGAGAGAGAGAGAGAGAGAGAGAGAGAGAGAGAGAGAGAGAGAGAGAGCGAGAGATAGAGCGAGAGAAAGAATATAGCCTAATCTTGAGGTACCCTACAGATATCTTAGCTCTGGGGTACTTTAAGCATCCAAGAGAGTTGCAATGCAGACAGCAGCACAAAATATAGTAGGACTCATGACCTATATATGGCCTTCAAGTTCCCTTTGAGTGTACAGAGTTAAAAGCCAAAACATTTGCATGAGGAGGGCATCTTCTAAGAAAACCTTATACCAATCAGTTCTCCATAGAGTTCCTTACAACATAAAAGTGCTGCTGTGAGAGAGCTTATTCTGTTATTGCTTTTACTCATTTCAGTCATTTGACTGCAGCCATGCTAGAGCACTGCCTTTAAGTTGAACAAATTGACCCCAGGACTTATTCTTTGTAAGCCTAGTACTTATTCTGACGGTCGCCTTTGCCAAACCACTAAGTTATGGGGATGTAAGCACACCAACATTGGCTGTCAAGCAAACATGGACACAATGGACACAAAATGGACACAAACATGGACACAAAAAATAAACACACACACACACACACACACATATAACGGGCTTCTTTCAGCTTTCGTCTCTCATATCCACTCACAAGGATTTGATCGGCCCAGGGCTATAGTAGAAAACACCTGCCCAAGGTGTCAAGTAGTGGGACTGAACCTGGAACCATGTGGTTGGAAAGCAAACTTCTTACCAAACAGCCACACCTGTGCCTATCTATGATTATTTTTCTGCTTGAAGTGGGGCGGGGAGAGAGAGAGAGAGAGAGTGAGTGATCAAAGTAGTAAAATGGTTAGCATGCATAACTGATCAATAACAAGCACGGTGTTCAATTCCTGCAAAATAGGTGACGTGTATGTGTGTGTGTGTTGATGACAGTGGACAAATATAATAATTTACTACAAGCTGAAATTTTATAAAAGGTTACTGAAAAGTGTTTTGCTTCCAATCTGCAGATTACAATGAAAAGTTGAACAAGATACAGATGCTTAAAAGTATACAGTGGAAATATTTGACAGTGAAGACAAGATTTCATTGGATCATATTGAAAACAAAAAAGATCTTATTAGTTGATCATATAACCAGTGTATACATAATAACAAATAAATAAAATTAAAAAATAAAAGTGAATGCAAGAACCACAGAAGGTAGTGACTTTTTGCTGCAATCTTAGGAATTTTTTAATTTTGCATTCCCCACATTGAAGAATTTAAATAGTTTAATATAACACTTATGAGTAATCTCCCCTCCACTGCTCAACTAACCTATGCACTCATTTTTATATTTTTATTGACTTTCCATTAAAAAATATAAATTAAAACAAACAAAAAACATTACGTTTTCCTTCCCTTAATGGTTTCTAGCTTCATTTAAACCTCTGTTCTTTCTTTCATTTCACCCACATTTTTCTTCACATTTATATAAATTTAAACAGTATCTTTCATTAATGTGTATTTATACTTGTACTTTATTCAATAAACATGTACTTTAATTCTTGCAATATACATTCTCATCAATTCTACTTCCTCTAATCTTCTCTTCCTCCTTTTCTCCTTCTCTCCAACCAACATTCTTTTCTTTTATTTTGTATACAAAAAACACACACACACACACACACTCCGTTTTTTTCTCCGTGTTTTTCTCCTTGTCTCCGTATTCTTTCTGTTGAAGAGCGTAGCTCGAAACGTCAAAGACTTTCCGTATTCCCGAGCGTCATACTAATATATACTTTTGTTATTTACACCACCTGTCCTCGTCTGTTGTTATTTTTTGTATATTCTCCCATATATATACACATGGTAAGCCAATAAGAAACTGTTGCATCAATATTATCCAATTAGAACTTGATTAGGTATTCAAATTTTTCCACTGCACAAAAATGTCTCATATTCCCTTTTCTGTAAGTTTCTCATTTACGAAGATCAGAAATAAGGATCTTAAGAGTAAAAATTTGAGAAATTTCAATTTCAAATAGAACATAACACTACACTTAATACTGGGGCATATTTTCTGCTCTTTGCTCACATTCAAGTGTTTACATATGCGTGCGTGTGTGTGTCTTTCCTTTCTTCTACACTTCCTGATAGTCATAGGACGCTAGCAGTAAGTTTTGAGTATCCTAAACCCATTGGTACCCATCTATCTCCAGGTGTCACCAGCCAATTTGTGTGTATGTGTGTGTGCATACGTGTGAGAAAGAAGAGTTGAACTGATTATCTAATCAATTAAACTTGAAAGATAAAAGGCAAAGTTAATTTCAGGTGTATTTTGATGTAGAGCCAGAATGAGTTCTACAAGACAGTAGTTTTATTCATGAAGCGAGAATATCTATAGCAAATCAGAAGGAAACAAGAAAATTAAACATAAGGCGGAGATATAGAATCCAGCAGCCAATCAAACAGCTTGACTTTTAGATTTGAAAATACAACACCTAATAACCTAACGGTATATTTTTTTCTAACCCTCTGATGAGATTTTGCCTAATATAATGATTTAATTATTGTAAATTAATCTTTTAGGATAAATTGAAACAGCTGTAAGAGAACATGTAGGATTTTTGCAGATAATTTATTATATTAATGTTATATCTCCATTTTCTAAATTTTCTTTTGAGTGTATATATATACATATATATATATATATATATATATATATATAGGTGGTACGTGGCCGATGCCAGTAATGCTTGACTGGTCCCCATGATGGCAGCACGTAAAGAGCACCCACTACACTTTTGGAGAGGTTGGCATTAGGAAGAGCATCCAGCAGTAGAAACCTTGCCGGATCAGATTGGAGCCTGGTGCAGCCTCCTGGCTTGCCAGTCCTCAGTTAAACTGTCCAACCCATGCCAGCATGGAAAACGGATGTTAAATGATGATGATGATGATATATAAAAGCAGGAATGGTTGTGTAGAAAGAAGTTTGCTTCTCAATCATGTGGTTCTGGGATCCGTCCCACCATGTAGCACCTTAGGCAAGCATCTACTATAGCCTTGGTCCAACCAAAGCCTTGAGAATGGATTTGGTAGATGAAAACTGAAGGGACTTGTCATGAGGGTGTGTGCACGGATGTGTTTGTACCCACCACACTGTTGGTGTATTTACATCCCCATAACTTGATGGACTGGCATAAAAGACCAATAGAATAAGTACCAGGCTTAAAAGAAAGTATTGGGGTTGATTCATTTGACAAAAATTCTTTGAGGTGGTGCCCAAGCATGCCGCAGTCTAATGATTGGAACAAGGAAAAGTTGAAGATATATATATATATATATATATATATATATATATATATATATATATATATCATCATCATCATCATCATCGTTAAACGACTACGATGATGATGATGATATATATATCCCAGTATATATTTGTAGAAAAGGTATAAGTAGAAACTCCATAAGATGTACCCAGTGTAAGCTATGGACACAGAGTTCTATACAGTTTCCATCCACCAAATTCAATCACAAGGCATTGGTTGGCCTAGGCTATAATAGAAGAGATACTTGCCCAAGGTATCATGCAATGGGACTGAACTTGGAACTATGAGCTTGCAAAGTAAGCTACTAAACCACATATCCATGATGGTACCTATTGTGTGTATTCCTTTTTACTCAGAACTCTGTTGCATTTTTTGGCTAAACACACACACACTCACATGCTTACAATTGGTTGTGGTTGTTGTTGTTGTTAATGTTTAGTTCAGAATCAGGCTTAATTGAACAGATTTATGCTCAACAATATTCCAGCCATGGCCATTCTGTCTATTCTATATACTGGAAAATGGATCCTTCCATTTTTGCTTTAAAGATTATAAGGAGAGATTTGAGAGAAATTTATCTGGTATTTCATGCTAGTTAAGAACAAAGGCTGTCTTACTGACATAAGCATGCTACTGGTAACTTTTTATATAGATATTATAATAAACAGAGAAACTATGTATCCCTCATACAGCAACACACCTGTTTCTGTTTCCCTATCATGTTTTAATATCTCATCACCTGGCATAAAGCCACATCCCTCACTACTACCCACCGCCACCTCAGTTGAGTGGGATAGTCTTCTGAGTTGCTTGGCAAGCTTACTAGTGCCAGTACCATGTAAAAAGCACCCAATACACTCTGTAATGTGGTTGGTGTTAAGAACAAGCTTTAGAAAAACCATGCCAAAGCAAACAGTAGAACTTAGCACAGGCCACTGGCTAACCAGCCCCTGCTGGACTGTCCAACCCATGTCAGCACAGAAAATGGACATTATATGATGATGATGACAATATGAATGGAATGGTTAAGAGTATTTCATTTGAGGTAGTTCGAAGCATTTCTTCAAGGCAAGGAAATATTTAGTAATTAATACAAAGAATTAAAGTTTACTTTGGTGCTCATAAAAACAAAAGCAAACAAAAGGGTTAAGGTACATTGAGCTCAGTATGTAGGGTTGTGGGCTATGGACCCTTGGCAATAAGATAGGGGAGAGAAACTTCATCATACATATTTACAAACATAAAAAAAACATCAATTCCACTTAGTCAAAAGATTACCCAAAGGAGAAATTCCCTCCAGGGAATGGACTCCAGAGTTAATCCATTTTTTTTATATTTTGGAAAAAGAGTTGTGTGCATGTGTCATACACACACTAGTATATGCATATATATGTACACACATGCATGTGTTTATATAAATACACACACATATTTACATATGTATATGCATATATATATACGTGTCTATATTCTATATATTATATATGTTTATGCATATATAAATGTTAATAAGAAATGTCTGTATAATTGTATACTTGTGTGTATGCATGTGTGTGTGTGTGTGTATACACACACACACACCCATGTATACAATTATACAGACATTTCTTACTAACACACACACACACACACATACACATACATACTCATGCAGAAATATGAGTGAGGACTCGTGTGAATGGATGAGAGAGACAGAGAGATTACGGTGGTGATGGGAAAAGACTGATCCAATTAATTCGACTAGTCTGCGTTTCCTATATTAGATTAGGTAGGGTGGCAGTGGTACAGACAAGAAGCAGAACAGGGACACAACACATAAGCAAGAAGTGTAGAAGAGTGGCAGGAGAAAGCCAAATATAAATAACAACAACATGGCTGCCACCGCCACCACCAGAAAGTGTTATGCTGCCCTCCCTGCCATGAATATTTGTAATCTTGCAATGCTGATATTAATTTACAGGAGAGTTGCTAGGGGACAAGCAGGAATTGCAAGACTTCGTCAATGTCTGTACTGATGACAAACTATTTAGGCCTACTTCGTGTCATAGATCATTTCTCGTGTTTTATTGAAAATAGTGGTGTGTGTGTGTGTGTGCACATACACACACACGTTCATCTTCAATACTGCTTCCTTGTACATGAATTTATTTTAAGCTTTCTATGGAGAGAAAAAGTCCCTAAAATTACCAGCAACAGAAATGTTTTCCCAACTATTTAGCAATCTAACAGAACAGAGGTCACTTACCTCCAGGCCACAGATCAGTACCAGACCACATTGGACAAATAAATTTTAAAATTATATTTGTATTTTATTGAATATCATAGCCTGTACGGAGATTTTGCTTTATATATGCGACACACACACATGTAATAATTAAATTATATATGTTGCCCTTTATTGTGTCTTGCTATGCGTATGATTCTCAGGTCCATAAAAAATTATCATGCATGAAATCATTCTGTGGTGCAAAAGAAAAGGTTGGGGACTGTAGCAATGGAACAAGTATTTACCAAATGACCTAGGTCCAACATTTCAATATAAAGTTCACAAATCTGAATATGTTTGTGTGCTGTAGGGAAACCAGTTCCAACTAGACTAATAAAGGTTATCATATAAGGACACTTGACCCACTAGAAGTAGCAGTTAAGCTTCCTTCAAATACCATTGTCTTAGAAAATGATATGTTGAATCATTCAGTCCTTTGTTTCCAGTATATAGAAATGGAGTGGATTTTCATGGCTGAACATAGTTCTGCTTGATAAGAGCTGACCAGGAATTTTATAACAACAATAGTATACAAGTTTTACCGAATTTGAAACTGTGATGAGGATACTAATGAGTAAATAGGACATTTCGTATTCTTGGAATGGTTACTAGTTGACTATTGAGTTGATTATTAGTTATATCATTAGGCCAAGTTTGTCTTGGTAAGATGAACAGATATGGAACATTAACTAGAACAAGATGAGGGAGTCTCAACAGGAAGGAAAGTATTGCTGGATCTGCTAGAAATAGCAACTAAATTTCTTTTGAAACACAAACTAATTTCTTAAATAAGGACGCTGAATAATGTAGTCCTAGTTACACTTATGTTTATATATATATAAAAAAAAATAAAAAAAAGATAAGATGATCATAGCTCTATTCAGTTAGGGCTGACTTAGGGTTCAACAATAACCACAAGCAAGACAAGAAAGAGAGTGGGTGGAAAAAAAGGGAGTGGGTGGTGAATTAAGAAATGGAAGGAAGACTGAAAAAAAAAAGATGGGGAAAGAAGAAAAACAATGAAATTCAAGAAGAAAGATGACAAAGATAAAGGGAAAAAGTGAGGGTAGACTTTAATCCATTAGCATTCAGATTATTCTGTCAGATGTGATGAATATTTATTAACATTAATTTGAATTAATCAGGCATTATCTCATAGTTTTGAGATTTTGATAATGTGATAGTTTATTTTTAGAATGACATTGTAGGGTAGGTGTGAGAAGCTGGATCTGGCCAGTTTGAACAGAAAACAGACAGAATATTTGGGCTGGAAATAGCCAGTTTAAATGCTAAAGGGTTAACCTCCAAAGCTTAAATCTATAGTTTCAACTTTATATATATATATATGTATATATATATATATATATAACAAGTGACTTTAACTTTAGAGAAAAACATTTCTTATAATTTTATTAACTGTTTTATATAATATTTAGAATAATAATAATTCATTCTAATTTTGGTACAATGCCAGGAATTCTGAGGGGAGGATCAAAATGATTACATTGACCTAAGTATTTGACTAGCACTTTATATTACTCTTACTCTCTCTTTTACTCTTTTGCTTGTTTCAGTCATTTGACTGCGGCCATGCTGGAGCACCGCCTTTAGTCAAGCAAATCGGCCTCGGGACTTAGTACTTATTCTATCGGTCTCTTTTGCTGAACCACTAAGTGACGGGGACATAAACACACCAGCTTGCTGCCTTAATAACAATAATAATCCTTTCTATTAAAGGCACAAGGCCTAAAATTTTGGGGGAGGGGTAAGTCGATTACGTTGACCCCAGTACTCAACTGGTACTTAATTTATTGACCCTGAAAGGATGAAAAGCAATGTTGAGCTCAGTGGAATTTTAACTCAGAAGACAGATAAAATGCTACAATGCATAATAATAATAATAATAATAATAATAATAATCTTTTCTACTAAAGGCACAAAGCCTGAAATTTTAGGGGAGGGGTAAGTCGATTACATCGACCCCAGTACTCAACTGGTACTTATTGACCCTGCAAGGATGAAAGGCAAAGTTGATCTCAGCAGAATTTGAGCTCAGAATGTAGCGACGAGCGAAATACCGCTTAGCATTTTTGTCCAGCATGCTGATGCTTCTGCCCGTCAGCCTTTCTACTATAGGTACAAGACCTGAAATTTATTGGGAGGGGACTAGTTGATTACATCAGATCCAGTGTTTTACTGGTACTTAATTTATTGGACCCCCCCCCCCCCCCCCCAAAAAAAAAGGATGAAAAGTAAAGCCAACCGTGGCAGAATTTGAACTCAGAATGTAGCGACAAGCAAAGTGCCACTAAACATTTTGCCTGGCATGCTAATAATTCTGCCAGCTCGCCACCTTAATAATAATAATGATAATGATAATAATAATAATAATAATAATAATAATAATAATAATAATAATAATAATAATAATAATAATAATAATAATAATGAATTGCTTATAACTCAACTATAATGGTAATCTTTTATTAATTTCCAGTCTGAAACAAGAAATGATGACTGCATCTAACTTCAGTTTCCCATCATTGAAATCAAAGTATTATGTTCAATTTAGAAATTATCCAAGGTGTGTGGATGGGTACGAGGAGGAGTGAAGGAGAAGAAAATGAAGGAGAAGCGGGGGAATCAAACTATGCAGCCAAGATTGTGCACTACTCCTTCATCAAATTTTCATTCTTTGCCACTGTTAGTATCATCATCATCATCATTCTTTTTTTTTTTTTTTCAAGATTTTTTTTCAATTTATTTATTTTCTTTTTAATATAAATTTCGAGAGTTAAACAAGAAGGCCAAAACTTTATTAGATATGACACAAAGTCATTAGGAGAGACTGAATGTGTACGAGTTAAAAAAGAGTGCAGATGGGAGAGGCGGGAATCTACTGAGAGAAAAGTCAAAAGCATTAGTCAATGATCTTTTATAAAAGTAACAGAACGAAACAAAAAGAATAATAATGATAATGATAATAATAATAATAATAATAATGGCAATGATGATGATGATGATGATGATAATAATGGTCACAATAATTTTTAAGCAACAAGAAATTAACAAGGAAATGATTCACAGATAAGTGTGAGGATGGAGGAGGGGCACAACATTTATTTTCATTCTTACTTTGTTTCGGAATACAATAGTGTTTGGGTGAAGACTTGCCCCCCTCCCAGGAGGGGGGAGGGTTTAGAAAGGGGAGGCAACTAATACACACACACAAACACTACTCCAACTTTTCTAAGTCATTTGTTATTGTTTGCCTTTTACCTTTTTTTTCGTTTCCCTTTTCACTAAACTAAGCTTCCCGCCCTCCTAAACACCCTCACAAAAATGTAAAACTGAATAAGCGGTACTTAAGAGTGTAAGTCAAAAATATGAAGCATTGTAGCAATGTGAAAGAAGAACACTATCTCAGTCTTTTAAGACCTCTTTTTTTTTTTTTTTGGCACCACAGCACAAAAGGCAAACAGGAACAAAAAAAAAAAGTTTTTTTTTATGGAAAAAAAAAAAGAAAACTAAAGGAGAGAAAGAAAGAGCAGAGACAGGAGGGGAAGAGGAGAAAGGAAAAAAAAAAGGAAATTATAGTTTTTATTAAGTGGTTCCAATGGGAAGGAATGGAACAAACGATAAAATACAATACGAAACAATACAACATAATACAAATCACTGTGAGGTGAGGTGAAGTGGAGTGGGGGGGGGGGGGTTGTATTGGAAAACAATGAGAAAAGAGTAGAGAATTGTATGGAAAATTCTCTGGAGCAGAGAGTACAGCTTTCCTACTGTAATGCAAGGTTAAGTTTTTTTTTTGTTTTTTTTTATAGAAAATTCTGCTTTCGAGAAAATAAGGTAAACTCTTCTTTCAACTCATATTTAAAATAACTATCTATTTAAATTACTAAATATATCGTATTTCTTTTGTTGTTTGTTTTCATAACTATTTTTTTTGCTTCAATTTTCAATACAAAAAACTCCTAGAATGTTGATGGAACAAAGTTTTATCAGAAATAAAAAGAATAACATACTTCTATCTACAAAGGGTTTACGAAGAGAGAGAGAGAGAGAGAGAGCAGGGAGAAGTAGCCATTCAAAGAACTAAGACTGAAAGGTTAAATTAATGATAAATTCATTATTGGCATTGGAAACTGAGGTGGGATGGACAAGGCAGATCGCAACAGCAGCAGCAACAATAGGAAATCTCTATAATTCTGCCACTTTCTTGGTATTAGAACAGTTGAAAAAATGTGCACAAAAGTACAATTTGAGAACAGAAGTACACCAAAGATGGAGAAATAATGTATTACATATGTAATATGTCTAACCCATGTCAGTTACAATGATGATTGCTATGTAAACTAGAACTAATACCAAATAAGAGCACAGGCAACAATAATGGGAAGTTAAAACGTTTGTGAAAGCCAAAATATTGAAGAGCCACTCTGTCCATCTGTGTCCAGTACCTGGCTAAACAGTTGTTACATTGCTCTAGTTTCATGCTGCTAGGTGAATGAAGAGTGGTCAGCTGATAATGCTAATAAAGCTGAAGAAGTGAATATACCATGGGTAGAAGATGTGAATTCTAATGATTCAAACAGAGGCCTGCCTTGAGGACACTAAAACAGAAAGGCTTTTTTGAGAGTGCTGACTATTTATTCACCATTATTGGAAGTCATAGGGCCCTACTTAAAACATAACATTCCACACCACACATAATTCACAATGATCCTGTACTCATTAAGGACTTATTAAGGACAGGTTCAAACTACATGAGAAAATACCTGCAGCAAATCTGAACATGCAAACACTAAGAGTTGATAGTCTAAAAGCCAATCCAGAGAGCAATAATTAACTGTACTAATGAGTTGAAAAAAAAACAAAACACCCCATCAGAAAGAGTGACCCTAAAATCCTTGCGAGTGTTAAAATTTGTACACCAAGTTAGTACACCAAGCTGTAGACCAAGCTAGTATAAATTTTCTTTGTGTTTCACATACATGCACATTTATGTGTTTCATTTTTGTATTTCATTTTCAGCTTGTAGTAAATGTTATATTGCAATATCTAGGTGATGTGTAAGCTAGTCATTATTAAGTACTTCATATATTCATCACACACACACACACACACAGATATATGCAAATGTCTGTCAGTATGTGTATATATAAAGACACACACTAAATCAAATTTCAAATACACAAATGTACATACATATACATGCATTCATACAGACACAAACCCATGTGGCATATACATAGATGTCAATGGATGTATGTATGGGCATACACATACAAAATAAATCAGGTATACATGCAGCTCACATTACCCATAAACACATGGGACATCTAGATCAGTATATATATATATATATATATATGTACACAGGAAGGTGCAGACACATATACACACACATTAACATGCATGCCTGCATTACATACTTGCACACATACATACATACATCATATAAAAAATATTTTTCTTTGATTCCCACCCTCCCAATAATCTTATTAAAATGTTATGTTTCATTTTTTATATTTTAATTTTCGAAAATCATAATTTCATTTCAGAAATATCCATGAGTTATGGATAAAAATTCTGACAGGTTTAATAAATAAATAAAAGTAATAATAATAAATGTAGAAACATCATCAAACTTCTTATATCTATAAGTCAGTAAGTGTGTGTGTGTGTGTGTGTGTGTGTGTGTGTGTGTGTGTGTGTGTGCGTGTGTGTGTGTGCGTGCATACATACATGCAAATAGAAGTCTGCATGTCTTTAACTTAATATATATATATATATATATATATATATATACATGTCCCAGTAGAGAAATTTGTATGCATGTTTTGTATATATGTATGTTTAAGAGATCACTCCCTGAAGGTTGAACTGTCTGAAGCCTGAAGCCCCTGCCAGAACCATCACTGAATAAAGGAAGTCTAAAGGATCCACACAAAAACAGCAATGGAAGAAGCAAAAGATGGCCAAATTTTTACATTAACAGTAAAGGAGAACGACTATACGTTATGAGAAGAGACAGTCTTTGAAACAGTGTCATAAAGCACTGACATCAATCTGTGTGACTTTATGATAATGGTTTAAGCCACCTCTCTCCCACATTTGGTAAAGTTAAGCACAGAAATTGCTGTCTGGTTAAAAAAGTTCACTTCCCTAACACTTGGCTTTGAGTTTAGTTCTACTGCGCTATAGCATGAGCAGGCACCTTTTACTATGGTAGAAGACAAAGTATACAGATGTCTTTTATAATAGTGCCAAACTGTCCCAAGCCTTGGGAGTGGATTTGGAAGATCGTAACTGAAAGAAGCCTGCTTTTATGTGTGCATGTGTGTATACATATATGTATGTACATGTGTGTGAGTGAATGTCTTGTTTTGACAGCAAGTGTCAGTTGTAAATGAGTACCACTGCCTTACAAGCAGTGCCATTCATTTCCAATTTTCTCTGAAAAAAGGTTCTGCCATTGAGAAATACTACCTTGCTTTGAAACAAGATAGGATGAGTGACTGGAAGGACATGCAAATGTAGAAAATCTGCCTTAATAAACTCTGTCCAAACCATGCAAGCATGGAAAAGATGTCAAAATATTAAGAGGATGTTAAAATGAATATATTATACGAAGGCGCATTGCTCAGTAGTTAGGGTAATCAGCTCATGATCATAAGGCCGTGAGTTCAATTCCCAGCAGTGCATTGTATTCTTGTGCAAGACACTTTATTTCATGTTGCGCCATTCCACTCAGCTGACAAAAATGAGTTGTACTGGTAATTCAAAGGTCTGACCTTGTCACATTCTTTGTCATGCTGAATCTCCCTGAGAACTACATGAAGGGAATGTGTCTGTGGAGTGCTCACCCACTTGCACATTAACTTCATGGGCAGGCAGTTCTGTTAATCAGATCAACTGGAACCCTTATCATCGTAACCGATGGAGTCTTTTTTCTAAATCATACGGCATGCCTGGCCTTATGGTTTAAAAGTTTGCTTCACAACCACATCATCTTAGGTTCATTCTCACTGTGGTCCACTTGTCTTCTACTGCTATTGCCTTGGGTTGATCAAAAACTTGTAAGTGAAAATGGTAGGCAGAAGCTGTATGGAAGCATAGCTTACACACACAAACACACTCGCAAGCAAAAAGACCAGATGCACATAAACATACATTTTTAAATATAGTTCATAGATGAGATCCAAATATTCTCTGTATAGAATATACTTAGTAGTGCTCAAGAGTTTTAAACTAGAGCGGGTATAGAAGTAAATGTAGGGATAAACAAATTAGACAGATCAACATATAAAGTACATGAAATGCAAAAAAATGCATATGTGTATACATATGAAAAGGTCTAACTTACACAGAGTACAAATGACATTTGTACTCTATGTAAGTTGGACCTTTTTATATATATACACATATACATTTTTTTTTTGCATTTCATGTACTTTATATATTGATCTGTCTAATTCGTTTATCCTTACATTTACATATTTAAATATGAACATTGACGAAAGCGTGAATGAATGCCACAGTGTGATAAGCTCTTGATGAGAAAACTCTGAGACCTTGCTTCAATTCCCAGATGTAGCTATTTCACTTCACTTCAACACATTTAGATCCTTATAATTTTGGGGGAAAGAAGTGAACATCACATCGTGTCTTCTTTCCCCCACCACTAATGTCACAGTGGAAAAATATCTAACTCTTTAACAGACATTTGTGACAGAATGGGTGGAAGGATGAAATACTACAAATAAACAAATTATTTATAAGGCATAAATATATTCTACTCACCCCACACCTATCCCACAGTGTAAAAGCATTGAAAGACACACACACTGGAAACAACTGAGTGTTGTAATGTCTCTATGGATCATTGTAGGTGTCCATGAAAGAAGAGCCACTGCTCATAGCTCAAGCCCATTCCCCTCCTCCTCCTCTTTTCTACCATAACCAACACCATACACACATATATGCAGTGTATAGTATACACACATATATGCAGTGTATAGTATACACATACACACACACACAGAGGCACCAAAGGCTAGCTTTAAAGAAAAAAAAAGAAGCAAACTGAAAACAACAAAAGAAACAAAGGGTAGAATAATAATTTTAAAAAAAAATTAAATATTAAAAAAAATATTTGTTAGTAGATTAAGGTAAAAAAAAAAAGGGTGAATTAGTAACTTGTAGCAACTAGTACATGGGGAGGAATAAGTTTGAAGAACTGAAAGTAGTTCAAAGAAAGCTTGATGGCAAAAAAAATGCTGTGACATTAGCAAAAAGGTAAAAGACATCCCAGTCAACATCTGTAGATAGTAGAACGGAAGAAGAGTGGCTCATGCAGATAGCTATATAAAGTAACACCCACTCACGTAAACAAAACATCTGTAAGGGTCACACCCAGTCACGTAAATATCTGTAAGAGTAATTACCCAGTTATGTAAACAACTGGAAAAGCAACAGCACTCATGTAAACATTAGTATATCTAGCTAGGTAGCAACTATTTCAAAGTATTATATAAACATTTCTAACAACTGTAGCATCATCAACTGTAACAGGCAGCTTCACAGGGCACCAGCTGTGACAGTTAAATAAACAGCCACACATGGCAGTATATCATATGTAAATGTAACCAGCCACATTTTCACGTTGGATTGTTGCTGTAATGTAATAAGCTACACAGAAGGATGTTAACTAACAGCAATACAATTAACTTCAACTGTAATAGTCATTAACAGCTATTTTAACAATCATAACTGATAATGAGTGTTGCTGCAACAGTTACATGTAACATTAGCCTGCTACTGTAACAACAATATGTGGCCGTAGATATTACAGTACAAGCAATAGATGACAGTAGGTGTATGTGACTAGCAACGCTATGGAAACAGCAGCTAGTTAACAGCTGCCTAGCTGTAATAGTCACACACCTGTATCAACATTTACAAGAATCAGTAGGACACAAATGTAACAGCCAAGCTACATATAACATCAACTAGAACAAGATACACTGTAACTGCTTCAATTGCACACAGAAAACTAGTATAGTAACATATACACATACATCTATAAGAACATTTATAACTTACTTTGCTAATCACATTTGTTACAGTCATATGAAACTATATTTTGGAATAGCAGCGACAGTAACACACATTACTTAATACAAAGGAATACACACTGATGTATACAGATTCACACACACACACATTACAGAAATATTAACATAAGGTAGCATTTGGAACTATAACAATGACACATACACAATGTCTTGAAGAGTAACAGACATGTAACATCAGCACTCGAAACAACCTTACAACACTTAGAACAGGAATAGCCACAGATGACAACACTCAAACAGTAACAATCTTATGTTACATGATAACAAAACAGCAAGAGCCACAGGTAACAAAGATGAAAACAGTTAACAGCCACATGTAACAGCATCTAAAACTGTGACAAGCATTCAGTGTCTACCTACAAAGGATCAAAGAGTAAGAAGTGAAGTTTATCATGAACTTTTCTCATTAAAATAAACAAATTAGATAAACAACGAGATAAATAAAAAGTAAATGTGATAAGGCAATGAGGGGAAAAAAAAAGTGGTTAGAAAATGTGAATTGAAGGACTCACCTGAGACTGGACATTAGCCCCAACCGATGTCTCGTTGCCCTGGTAACTATCACCGTTTAAATTCATATAGATGCTCTGTTGTTGACCTCCTAGTTGTGCTTGCGAAGATGCCACCATATTATAACCTGAAACCCCTGAAAAAAAAGTAAGACGACTCAGTTCTTTATATAAGATGGTGGGGAGGTGATGACATGAAACCAGTTACTGATGGAGTGTCATAGATTGACGTGGGACTGTGAGTCTGGGAGGTCAAAAGGTATGAAACAAGATAAATGTTAAAACAATTTTCTGACAGTTAGGTTTAGAAGATGCTTTATGGAGACAACTGCATGTTCACACTAAGCAAATTTTACACCTCACAAACTAACGAGGGAGCCTCTATGTAGTTGCTGGGTCAACAAGAACCAGGAGCCAAATTTCCTGCAAATCTCACTGTTGGAGATATTGCGTTGTAGAACATTCATGTATATGTGCACTTCATTCCAACTTTTTAACTCAGAAATCAAAAGTATGCATTATACACAAGAACTAAAAAGTTACCCAGCTTTCTTTTCTTTTCTTTTTTTTTTTCTTTTTTTAGAGGAGCTAATTTTATAGAGAGCTGTACAGATGGACTGCATCAAGGTGCAAGATCAATCTGTAAACTAACTGTTTTATTAGTTCACAGTGCTGAGTCAAGATCAAATAGTTTGATAAGTGTGAGGGGTTGAGAGGAAAAAAACCCCCAAAAAGGCATCCAGATTCAAGCCAGGTGTATAGGAGAGATTGTATTTTCAAATGCTTAATACCAAAAAACCAGAATTCCAGCATGTCAACACTTCCTAGCCCCAGCAATTAGAGAGGGAGGGAAGGAGAGAGAGGGAGGGTGCATGTGAGTGTGTGTGTGAGAGAGATCTTTATATGTTCAGAGGATATTATAACTAGTGAAAACAAAATAGGATCTCCCCAATACCTATTTGTTCTTTCAGTGAATGCACTAACAATAACCCAACAGAACTGAGAGTTTCTCAAAGTTGAAACGAAGAGTATCCATCTGATACTAGGACCACAGAGCAAATGAGAAAGTAAATGTTTTAGAATGTAGAAAAAAATAAACCTTTGAATTCATGCAAAGATTCCTCACGCACAACAATAACTATTTCACAAACACACATTGGATTCTTCAGATACTGACAAATTCTTATGCTTTCAAGCAAACATTAGTTCCACATTCTTTTAAAGCATAGATGGATGAGAAGACATTTTTTGTCTTTCTCTAGGACCCAGGTGGCATACGCAAAACACTTCCAATGTGTTTTAAACAATTCCAGCATTATATTTAGCTACATTGTTCACAACGATACACACAATTTCAACATACTAATGATAAAGCAGGAAAGTTTTAATGTATAAAACAAAAGATCTTATGTCCAACACAAAGTATTTATAGCATACCACAAGGCCTTAATAAAAAAAAAAGGGAAGTATTATCTATGAGTCCGGATGTAAGCAATATGGGAAAACATAGTAATCTGAGCCATATCAGTGTATCTATGTATAAGACTACCAATAAGGCACCTGTAACACTTCTGTATGATTTTCTATGTTCAGCATTGTCATAGGGAAGCTGGAGACACTTTATTGGCCTTCTCCTACATAGAGATGGACAAGATCAAATTGTATTCCCTTTCAACGAAAGCTAGTCTAGTTTAGATTTGGGAGAACTTGATAGACAAAATATTGTGCTGAATCATAAAACAATCTGAGAAATCTGCAGGTAAATCTGTCTATCTGATTTGAAACGAACCAAGAACTTTATCAGCTTTATCAATTTTTACAAATATTTGTTTTCATCGGCTCAAATTCCATAAAGCATACACACACACACATCACAAAAAAAAAAAACAAAAAAGAAAAAGTTGGGAAATTCAATCTTTTCAAGAACTTAAACTCTTTCAGGTAATTTTGGTTGCTGTATTTCTTTAAAGTACACAAAAGAAAAACACAACATTTTTGAAATAGTCTATCTGTGATTGTAGAAATACAATCTAAATTTGAAATAAAATTAAAAAAAATTTAGTTTAGTAAAAAAATCGACACAGTAAAGAGAGCATACATTTCCAGCAAGGTTTCTCATTCTTATAAAGAAGCAAATAGCCAATGAAAATTGGATATAAAGTGTTAACTGTTATCCACATTGATCCTTATTGTCAGTCTAGCTTTCTTGAGACCCTGAATGGATAGGGACTACATTGTAATTGAACTAGTTATGAATAGCAGTAAGATTTTCCTGAAATACCCACACATCATGCAAAATATGGAGGCATACATTGCATAACATATCCTTGGTGTCAATAGTCAATATGTAGTTCGAAAGACTTTGATTATAGGACTGAGGTCAGGTTTCGGTACATTATACACAACTTACACACATACATATAAATGCACATATATTTTTATGTACATACACACAGGTACCTATATACATGCATATAAATATATACACATGTATACACACACACATATATATGGTAGTCTTCATTTTGTTTTCATCTTCCAGATCCGCTCATAAGGCTTTGGTTGGCCTGGGGCTATAGAAAACACTTACCCAAGGTGCCACATAGTGGGATTGAACCCAAAACCATGTGGTTGGGAAGCAAACTTCTTAACATGCAGCCACACTTGCACTTGCACTTATATAACATGTCAGTATCATGCACTCACACATACAAAGTATATAGATATCTAAATGCATATAATTATATTATAAATATATACACACATTCATATATATATAAACCTTGCTGGAAATGTATGCTCTCTTTATATATACACACACACACACACATACACACACAAATATGCATATATACATCTACATATATATGTATACACACACATATTTATATATTACTTATTCTTCAATATTCAATATTCCTCCTTTATTTTTCCTTTCATACAAAGTACATAACACACACACACACTGAAGAAGCATGGCTTGATGTAAAACATGAGCCTTGCCCAAACCTTTTTAGCTCTGGCAACAAAAGCTATGCCATATATTAAGACATTTCTTACATAAAGAATTGATTTTCGACTTATACTTTTCAATATATTAAGCAAAACTGTAGATACACACAAACTATAAGCACTGCATCTCCTACTCTTGATTGCTTTCCCTATCTCTTTCTCCTTCCTCTCCCACTGACTTTTATATTTATCCATGTTTCTGTATACCTCCAGCTTTACATCTCTTCTGCAAGCTAAATAATGAGGTTGAGCTCATCTTGGCCAAATAAATAGCTTTCATGGATACTGTGTAGACAAGGCCAAATTGAACTGAAATAGCACTAACAGTCAATATAACATCACATGGAAGTATGTCGTGAGCAAGGTGCATGGTGAACTCTTTAATTTCAAAACCCCAAAAGTGCACTTGGAAGGAGGAAGGAAAGCTTGGACATCCTGGTCTCACATTTAACGATCGCACTTAGTAAAATAGAAAAATGCAACAACCCCTTTAATATTGATGTCTGTATATTTATTGCAAGTGTGTGCGAACACTATATACAATATCTATGCTGCAATACTCTGCATGCACATATGAATGTGTACATGTGCGTGTTTATGTATATTTTCTATTCCTTGCGTGTTTCAGTCGCTAGACAACGGCCATGTGGAGCACCACTTTGAGGAATGTTTAGTTGAATGAATTAGCCCCACTATTTGTTTTTTTGTTTTGTTTTTGTTTTTAAATCTTGGTACTTATTCTACCATTTTCTTTTGCTGAACTGCTAAGTTGTCAAGCAGTGATGGGGGGGGGGGCAAACAAAGACACACACATATCTTTAAGGTAATTCAGTTAATAAAACCAGTTTACATATTTCTTTTGCTTTTTCTTTTTTATAACTGTCATTTTACTTGTAACTACACCTTTTCTGTTTTAAAACCCATAAAAAATTAATTTTGAGTGGTTTTGGGGGTGCAAGAATGGATTAATTATATTTTAGTTAACTTCAATGGGGAAATATTTTCATGAAAAAAAAAAAAATGAATAAATGGTATTTGAGAAAATAGTTTGGTCATAGGCCAGAGCATGCTGGGATAGAGAAAGAACACTTGTCAGGGAACTAGCTGGAATGGTTGTGTATGCCAATAATTTAAATGGTGCTAAATGATGGAATTGTGTTTTTTCTGTGGGTTTCTATGAGTTTTCCTTCAACTGACAAAAATACCACATGTCAGCACAACTTCATGTGATCTCTAGAGAGTTTTACTGTCCTAAAGTTGCAGTTCTGTAGAACTTACACCCAACTGAAGCTATTGTTCTTTAATATCTGGTAAGTCCTGATCAAGAAGGCCTATGATCTCAAACAAAAAAATAAGGTGATTACTTTATATAGGAAGCCATGGGGTTAAATTGTAAGAACCAACAACTTTCGTAATAATATTTTGCAGACGAGAAAAATATCTTCTATTCTTTAAATAGGATGAAGATTCGTGAAACTTGCAAAATTAAATGTCATGAAGGGAATATGAACTTATAGCCCAAGAGCCAATTGTCTATCCACCTAGCCATTTCACTTCATTATTTAAAAAAAAAAGATTATATTCAATGGCAACATTGGCATCATTATCATTATCCATAATATTAATAATGATAACAATAACAACAGCAACAACAACAATAGCAAAACACTAATGACAATGACAAAACTGAGTAAGCTTCATTCCATTTGGTTCATTAAAATTCATTTCACTTAAATGAACATCCTTAGAGATCAACTTTAGAGACAGATATTTTTCAAAAATGAAAATTCCCCACCATTAAAATGCATTAAAATGAAATATAAAGTAATTTTTTTAAAAATATACAATTAAATATATTTAAAAAGAAACTCAAAAACCTAACAAACATTAAATATATTTAACCAAAAAATAATCAACTAGCATTAAAAAAAAAAAATGAAAAACAACTACCAAGCAACAATATTATTTTAGAATAGAATGACTCACCATTTTTTAATATTAGATTACTGATATTCTTCACACAAGATAACAATGAGATGTGCATTATATACTATACTAGCAGTCATACTGAAGAATTTAGATAATTTCTTGATAAACTAAGAAAAGATGTTATAATCAAGATGCTTCTTCATATACTATTGCAGCCTGGAAATCATTATCTCTTGATGTTTGACGACATTATGAAGCCTTGCTCTCTCTCTCTCTCTCCCACCACCTTCCTTTCAACTAGTTACATAATTTATCTTGCAAGAATTCAGTTAGCTTGTCAACATTTCGACACTTCACAAATATGTTATTTAATCTAGCAGTATATTGCAGAATTGGTAGCTAGTCATTATATTGATGGCATCTAGCAAAATACTTTTATTACTATTTACTGCTGTAATTGCTTGCTTTATTGCTGACTAACAAAGATGTGGTCAACACCAATGCCATTCTCTGTCAAATAGGAATACGACAGCAGAGCAAAACAGAGCAAACCTGCACCGAGCACTAATTAACTGACTGTGGCTGTTTAACCCAAGGTTGGACAGGTCTGCAATCAATTAGAAGAAAGAAGAATGGTATGAAACACATACAAAAACAAAGGTTCATATTAGCAGCCATATAGTTTAACCCTTTAGCATTTAAATGGGCCAGATCTGGTCCAAGTATTCTACCAGTTTTATGCTCAAACTGGTCAGATCTGGCATCTCACACATGCCCTACAATCCTTTCTAAAAATAGACAATCATTCATAAAAATCTCAAAGCTATGAAAATAATGCATGATTAATTCAAAACAATATGAATGAACAAGTATTATGTTTGATAGAATAATCTGAATGCTAAATGGTTAAGAGGACCCAACTGAATATGCAGTGATTAAGCATCAGAAAAATATAGCATAGCCAAGAGCCAGAGATATTGTCTACCTGAATACTATTGCGCTTGATATTTCTGAAGCTGTTGCTGCTGCCACACTGTAACAAATATTATTTTCACAAGAATCGGTTATTTCACACTAGACTGCTGTTTTAGGTTCAATATATTTTCAGAAGAATTATTGTTGTAACCTTCACACCTCACATGGCAATCAGCAGTTTTAATTCAGAAGAGATTTCTTTCACAGTTTCTAGAACAGCGCTTTCATTTATCACAATCTGTTTCGTTCAAATATATTTTGACTTTTCAAATAGTCTTCAAATCTAATTTAATTTTTTTTATCACTTTTTACTTCCAGCAGAAATGCTGCATAATTATTTTAACTATTTTAGTCATTAAGGTTTTTAAAAATTTCTACTCAAGACAAAACCACCAGAGAATATTATTTTTAATTACTCATTTCTTACTAAATAAGTTATTTGGTTACAAGAAAGAAAAAAAATCTTTTAAAATTCTCAACTAAAATTGTATGTTCTGCAAAGTATTAAATTCTTAAGCTTTTTTTCTTCTTTTTATTTTTTTTTTTAAGTCTCACTAGAGATTTAATAACTATTTCATATACATAACAGTAATTTTATTGTTCAAAGTTTTATGGTTAAAACCTGTATGAACAGGAGTCGATTTTACAAAATAATGTCTTAAATTGTAACTGTAGTAACAACTGCTTGCCCTCTTAGAGGTATCTGCTTATTGTACAACATTATCTACAGGTATAACATCATTATTGTAAATGATACTCACTAGCATATAAGATCTACTTCTAACTCCTTTAAATGTTGTTACAACATATATATGCACAGCTTTAGAAATAAAGAGAAATCATTTAATTCAACTAGAGTAGCTAAGTACAGATCAATGTTAATTCGATGAATACAAACTATGATCTACACAGCGACATTATAACAAGAACTTCTTACATGGGAAACAAGAGAGAATGTAGATTATGTTCTGCTGAAATATACTGCATTTTCTTAGATAGCAAAACAAATTACTTAAGCTAAAACAGGAATGCTTTTTTTGTATCACAAACATAAAATCTGAAAGTCATTTAAATTCTTTAAATGCAATTCTACAAAGGTAAAATAGAGTACATTCTTTCAGTTAACTTATGTTATTATATAAACAAAATAACTCATCAAATAACTATATCCTCACCATTATATATATATATATATATATATATATATATATTGTCTCATAATACATTTTAACTTCATATGCCTTTAGAGAATGGTCCAATCAAACATTCGAATTTTTAAATTATTTAACCCATCATTTCTTTTAAAATTTTAACCTTGTGATTCTATTAACTCTGATGAGAGAAATATAGAATACTGCTATGGTTGGAGTTAGCTCGCCCATAGCAACCTATATCTTTTCGAAATGGCCATAAAACTTTATACATGTTCCAGACCCCTTATGAATCAGTTTACATCTGCTTCATCATCCTTTTCATTCGGACCTCACAAATGCGTTTATAGACTTACACAATTTTTTATATATTTACATTTATGAATGTTTATGTGTTTGTAAATTTAGGCCTCACCGAGGCAATGACTAGTGACCGAGACCTTTGGAAATATGCTGTGCTTGAGAAGACCCAGCAAGCCAAGTGAGACCATAACCCGTGGCTTATGCCAGGGGTGTAACCAGCCCACTTATGTGTACCATTCCTTCATTGGACACTAAACTCTGCTTGTGAAGACCTGTTGAGGTAAGTGAAACCAAAATCAAATTCGATGACTGGCATCCATGCCAGTGGAGTGCTAAGAGCATCATCCGAGGGTGATCATTGCCAGAGCAGCTGACTGGGTTCCATGCCGGTGGCACATAAAAAGCACCATTCAAGTATGATCATTACCAGCGTTGCCTTATTGGCACTTGTGCCGGTGGCACGTGAAAAAATATTCAAACGAGGTCGTTGCCAGTGCCACTGGACTAGCTCCTGTGCAGGTGGCACGTAAAAACACCATTTGAGCGGAGCCACTGCCAGTACCGCCTGACTAGCCCTCATGCAGGTGGCACGTAAAAGCACCCACTACACTCTCAGAGTGGTTGGCGTTAGGAAGGGCATGCAGTAGAAACTCTGCCAGATCAGATTGGAGCCTGGGGCAGCCATCTGGTTCGCCAGTCCTCAGTTAAATTGTCCAACACATGCCAGCATGGAAAAGACGTTAAACGATGATGATGATGACGAGATATATATATATATATATATATATGCTGGTAGATATAAGTAGATAAGTTTTCTATATATATGTAAGTGTGTGTGTGTAGGAGTAAGTACTGTCCACCTTTTTCATCTACTACCAAATTTCTAAGCTATTTATCATCATTAACTTGAAATTTTCTTTGATCTACAATAGTTAAGATGTCCAGCTTTACTTTTCCTTAGATACTCTGACTATAGTTGTTATCACTCTTTTCTTTCTTTCCTTATTACACTGATAAAATATAAATAATAAATTCCTTTGCTTAACTACTATATATAGAATGTTCCAAATTTACACAGTTCTCATTTAGCTCTGCCTACCAAGTAAAGTTGGTTGATATCAGTGGATTAAATTAGCATTTTCTTCTGAAGACCTGGCATCTCAAGGTGATAATGTGGTCATCTATGTAATGATTATTGCACAATATACTACTATCCACTAGTGAAACACATGTAAAGATTAATTTGTGATGTTATAATAAAGTGTTTAACTAAGTCTCCTGCTAAATTCTGCTCTCAGATATACATTCTGTAAATTATATTTAATATTTGATTGGAAGTTGGATATACATGGATTTATATGAAGTGCTAAGAATTGGTTAACTGTTATGCTATCTAAATATCTACACACACATACACACATATATGTATGTGTGTGTGTATATGTATGATTGTTTGTATAGACAGATAGATAGAAATGCTTACCATTCCAAAAGCTACCAATTAAATTGAAGTACACGCAAAATAGTGATAACAGGATCTTCAAGTTGTACTAAGATTTCTTTGATATGGGACCAAATTAACAAGCTATCATATGAAGGAAATCATTAGTTTAGGGAGGGGTTATTATACCCCCCAAATTATTTTATTCTATTCTGTCCTTTTAAATTTTTTTGTGATTTAAAAAAATAAACTTGCAAGTGCAACAGCTGGAACCGCTTTCATGAATGTTCTATTAATCCTTTCTACTAAAGCACAAGGCCTGGAATTTGGATAGGGAGCCTAGTCAATTATGTTGATCCCAGTACACAATTGGTATTTATTTCATCAACTCCAAAAGGATGAAAAGTAAAGTTGGCCTTGGTGGAATTTGAACTCAGAACGTAAAGAAGGACAAAATGCCGCTAAGCATTTTGCCTGGCTTGCTAATGATTCTGACAACTTGCCGCCTTCTGATGTTCTATTAATGCAATATATAAATTTATTCAATATGAAAATATTTATTTTCAAATAATAAATGAAGAAAAGAAAATCTACCGCCACTGTTTGGTAACCCCCCCCCCCCCCAAAAAAAACTTGGAACACTTCTAAGCCACTTTTAACTCTTTTGTCACCAACCTGTCTGTGACTGTTCTGTTTCTCTAATACAAAACTTCATTTCAAGAGTTCACATCTAAACCAAAATCTTCCAACTTAATATGTTAGACTGTTATTTTGCTAACATTAATGTGGTAATGAAAATATTTAGTTGTTTTTGTAAATATTTTGCAATGAATAATAATTTTCAAAATTAATTAAAACCTATAGATAATCTATTTTATTTGAAATAGGGTCATAAAAGAATTATACCCGTCCACCAACCTGATTGAAACTGACTTTAATACTTCAATACAAAACTTCTTTTTTTTGTATGTGTTCATAATTAAATTTAAATCTTCCATTAACATGTAATATATGAACCTTTTCTTCCAAATACCAGCCCAGTTTAATCTATTAAATAATGAAAGATTATTTCTTCTAATAAATATTTCAATAAATCCCTTTGAAATTCTTGATTATTTTCAAAATTAATCAGAAGAAATAGGTAATGTATTTTGTTGAAATATGGTCACAGAAGGGTTAAAAGATTTAATTATGGAGCTGTCACGAATTGTTACAGAATGAAAATATTCAAACTAATAACACTGAAAAACCCTGTCTGCAACTGAGACAGAACTTATCCATTTTACAACTGGGCCAGAACATGGTGGTTTGAAAAATAGCAAGAACTGTTTGAATTTTCTGACATTAATTGAAATTCAGCTAAAATTTACAAATAACCAATTTGCTCAGAACACATTTATTCCCATCAGATACAGAAATTAAAAGGAATTAGGACTATAAGGAGCTGGAAAAAAAGAAAAAGAAGACATCAAGCTAGAAATTAGATGGAATTCTTTAGAGAAATATTAAAATACAAAGTGCTTTACAAGTTGAGCCTGTCTCGCTAAAAGGACAAAATGACTGTGCTAGTACCATGATAAAGTAGCTAAGGAACAAACAACATATTCCTAACCAATCACAGAAAGCTAACTTCAAAAATAATAAATTAAAACTTCTCTAAGATGTAAGAGTAATTAAAATTAAGTTCCTACATATGAATATATATGTGTATTTTATTCAAACTAAATGTTTTTTAGACTTGACATTTGTATTGAGTTCCTTGTCAGTTATTGTTACTTAGTGTTTTCAAGAATTATTATACACGCATACATTTTTTCAATATAGTTCTTGTTAATGTTCTAGTACCAGGTTTCCTGCTGATGGAGACAAGTGTTTTTTCAACTACAGTTCAAAACACAAATGACACTTCCCCCAGCTATAATGGTGGAGTATCATTTGTGATTTAATTTTTGAAGTCTGGTTGAAAAAAAATAATCATCTTTGTCAGCAGGTATCTCATGTACCAGAAAATTAACAATAATTCTTATAAAAAGAAATGTTAATCTACCTTCTTAATGTTGAGTACTCACTGTACCCACAAGTGTGTGTATGTATGTGTGTGTACACATACATACATAACAAAAATATGTATGTATATAGCTAATATCTTTTTGTCAGCAATATTAAGTGACTGTGAAAGATCACATGGCAAATGATACCTAGCCTGTCCTTCAATTCCAAACTAGCTTTAATGTACTTAAAATATATTTCTTTTTAACACAGCACAATTCTGAATGATTAGCAGCAGGTTTTGATATTCATTCCTTTCCAAAAAGGAGAACAATACTAGCAAGGTAAAATGGTTCTATACAATGTTATCAGTATTTCTTACCCTGTCCTCCCTACAATATTTATTCTGTAAATAATTAAAAAAAAAAAAAAAAGTCAAGAAGATGATGCAAAAATGAATATACTATATTAATTACAAGAAAAATTAGAGCTTGTTCTGAATAAGGAGTTAAATGCTATGAAGATGTCCACATCATTTCTAACTATAAATAGTTGTTGGTTAATGTGAAGAGATGGGCTCTGGTCAGTGGTAGATGTCAAACAAAAGGTTTTAGTGAACCTTCCATATATAAATACAATGACGTTTGTCTACAGACAACCTTTGGCAATCTAAAAAGAGAGCTTCTATGCAGTTGCTTCCCCCAATAGAAATAGAAAAATTACATCAAATCACACTATTCCTTAAAAAAAAAAGTTGGGCACATCTAATTCTAGATATGCAAATAGACAAACTTGATCATGGCTAGAACATCTTTAAGCATGTGTTTGTTTATTTAGAGATAAACAACAATAGTAAACTGCTTTTGTTCCCAGTCATAGATGGAACATGGATACATAAGAGAATAATTCTACTGCATAACAGATGCTGGTTTCATCCTTATTAAGTGAAGCCCTCATCAATTTAAATCAACTTCCCTGTTAAAAAAAAACATGCACCCACAAAACTTTGAATAATGTGGTGCAGAGTCAACATTTTATTAAATACTTATACAACTCCAACTAAATGTATTGAGTGCTACATTCTTTAATTTGTTCATGCATTCATATAACTGCTCCACTCATGTTTTTTTTATTTTTAAGATAATAGAGTATAATTTGAGCTTCAGCCTTGAGAATATCGATGTAGATTTGATAAACAACATGAAAAAATTAAAATTCAAAGGTGCAGGAGTGGCTGTGTGGTAAGGAGTTTGTTAACCAACCACATGGTTCTGGGTTCAGTCCCACTGCGTGGCACCTTGGGCGAGTGTCTTCTACTATAGCCTCAGGCCGACCAAAGCCTTGTGAGTAGATTTCGTAGATGGAAACTGAAAGAAGCCTGTCATGTATGTGTGTGTGTGTGTTTGTGTGTCCGTGTTTGTCCCCCCGCCATCGCTTGACAACCAATGCTGGTGTGTTTACGTCCCCGTAACCTAGCGGTTCGGCAAAAGAGACCGATAGAATAAGTGCTAGGCTTACAAAGAATAAGTCTTGGGGTTGATTTGCTCGACTAAAGGCTGTGCTCCAGCATGGCCGCATGAAACAAGTAACAGAATCCTTCTAGCTCCTTTCTAGACACTTGAAACATTTACATGACAAACATCAAATGATCACCAAAAGTACACATTCTTGTTAATAAGACAAAAAACACAGGAAACAAAACACATCCTTGCAGTACAACAAGAAAGCCAACCTTTCTCTTCAAGCTATTGGCCACTAAGTACCTGGAAATACCAGCCAATGCCTTGCTGGCTTATGCACAATTGCTGCAGGGTATATAACCTGGCAGCCGTGCTTATCACACAATCTCACATGTAACTTCATGCTACCAAATTGTTTACTTTTCCAAATGATATACCCAGCAGAATGCCAACTAACTGATGCCAACATGGAGCAAGTAATGAAAGAACTGATGTTACTAGATAGTTAAAACACCCATTGTGATCTGAACTGACCATGGAAAGCCTAAATATTCTAACCTTGAAACCGTTTAAAATTTCTTTTAAAATTTCTCTCCATTCTGATGATGCTGCCATGTTTTGTACCCAAGAAATTTTATGTGGAGCCAATTCAACTGGCTATTAAACACACACATACACCAAACAAGGGTTCTTCCTTAGCATGAAATGAAGCCTGGAACCACTGTGTGTTACACAACAACTTATAATTAGAAAAAGAAAAAAAACTAAACAAAGACCCTATTTTTTGTGACACCAAGTGTAACTTTCATGACTAGCCCTTGTGTATGTAACAGCCAATGTGTGTATCTCTACAATGGAATATATCAACATGTAGAAGGCACACAAATAGTAGTAGATATCTTCATTATCAAACAATACAGAATGGATTAAGGAGCTGAATTTGTGTATGAGTGGAGAAACAAGAATGAAAGCATGAGCTACTGTAGAGATAATACTTTAGACAAAAAAAAAACAAAACAAAAAAAAACACACATCTCTACATGGTTTCTTAATCTGCTAGAAATAGCACTAATCTCCCTCAAATCACACTTTACAAAAAGACACTTTGGATAATGTCCTGGAAGAGACAGTATGCTTTTGATTATATAGGTTTGTCTGATTAGGGTTGTCCAAGGGCTAAACAACAACACTGAACTATGAGAAACAAAAAAAAGAAAGCGACAAAAAAAAAAAAAAAAAATAAAGCAAAAAGTCAATATCGAGATGTCACATGCAGAAGAAACTAGTAAACACAGACACTGACCTTGTGCTGCACCGCCATCGTGACCTGATACTGCTTGCTGTGCTGCTGCAGCTGCTGCTGTTTTAGCTGCATATAAATTTGCTTCTTCCTGCGCTTTACCAATATTTTTTTTATACCGAATTCGTTTATTTCCAAACCAGTTCGATACCTGCAGCGAAAAGATTTGAGAAATCTTAGGGGCAAAGGTGCAGACAAGTTTAACACAGAGCAAACACAATAAATTATTCATCAAAGGATATTTTGAACACTCTGAATCATTAAAGACACAAACACAACACAATACAAGGTATAGAACAGTAGAAACCCAGTCACAGGCATTGTATTTGGTATTTATTGTTTTAACAAATATTTCGTGTAAAAAAAAAATTTTAAAACCCCCAAAATTCTCAAATTAATCATAGTTATTTAACAGCTGTTTCTTTTGGCTTTGTGCTTCCTAATTCAGCTCTGTATACACTTTTGATCAAAGGCATCAAGACAATGCTCATCATATCTTTGTTCAAAATATAATGTCTCCAGGATTACATTTTCAGAATGAATGTCTCCTCTTCATTTAATTGACTAACACCCTTTCCCTCTTCGGTTGCATTTGTGCCAATATTAGACAACATTAATATCTAATTCAATTTTTGTTTTTCTAATCAGTTAGTCAGATGATGACAGCAGTGTCCATGACCCCTGTAGGTTCTTCCAAACTGATGAGGGTGATGCGGTTGATATCCAACTCGAACATCAGCAAAGAGCAAACTGAAAGTCTGATCCAAAGGCCTGTAACAGAATAAACCCTGTTAAAGGTAACAACAACCATGTGGCAGAACAAAAACCTGCTAGATTGAAGGATGAATTGACAATTAAATGATATAACACAAATTCACACAAAAACATATATATGAGAAACATATTTCATTTGCTGAAATTGAACAGATCATCATTATCATCATTTTATATCCATTTTTCCATGCTTGTATGCATTGGATGAGCATTATGCTGCATAATTTGCATCTTAATTCCATTGACAAACAAAGGCAACTATTATGAACAAATATGCCAGACATAATTTTCCTTTCTTTTTATACCCGCTTATTTAAAAAAATTTTTTTTTACCAAATACGTATGTAACAATACTGTGACTAATATCTGAAGGTATATAACCATGAACCAATTAATGAAAAGGTTAAATAGTTTACATAAGTCATTCATAGAATGATGAATAACAACAATACATAAAAAAAAAAAAAAACCATGCAAAACAAAATGTGTGTTTTATTTTTGTTTTGCCAAACAGAAAACAATTTTGTGTTAAAATAGCTTTACAATGATTTTGGAATTCACAGAAAGAATTATACATAGAAATGATGTAATGATCAAAGTTACAAATTATTGACAACAATAAAAACTATCAAACATAAATTTTTAAAAAAATCCAACATACTTTCAAGCAATAAAATAAAATGTAAAATGACTGTTACATTCTGATACTGCAATTTCACCTACTTAAACAAATAAACTAAACAGTATATAATGCATTTAATTTCGTTTTTTTTTTTTCTTTTTCTTTGTGTAAAATAGATCAAGAGACTTTGTAGTAGCTGAAATTTCACTATGTCTAGAAGTTAGAAAATTTAAAGACAAAAGCAAATTAATAAAATTAGCAAAAAGAAAAACGAAAAATGAATTTTAGATTTTGTAAGTGATCATGTAAAACATTTCAAATGAGCCATATAAAAATTGCAGAAAATATTTTTAGTTGTAATTTTGTGTGTGTGTGTATGAGGTTATATCATGCTGAAGAGATTTCTATAAAGAATGAAATGCAGTAATATACATGATTATCACTTGACTAGAAATTTTAAGGAATTTGTAGTAAGTAATGAATGAAAGAATGAATAAATAAATAAATAAATATGTGAGTTCTCTACATCTTTTTCCTAATAATTTCTTAATTTCAAATCCAAATTCCCAATCCTGCCAAACATTATGAAGAAATGATTATCTCCCTTGTAATTGCTTCTTAGGGGAAAATATGCATGTGTGTGTGTGAGTGTGTGTATTCAAAGTTGAGACCTCTCTGAAACTCCTTTGTGTTTCTCACAGCAACTTACAATGAGGCCTTTTTTTTTTTCTCTTTCACATTATACATACATCTTTGCAGATCTTCCCAGACTAAGATTACGTGTGTATATATGTGTGTGTGTGTATGCATACTCACACACAGTTTCTTTTTCCCCCTTTCACACTTTTTCTCTCCCTATATCAACACAAAATGAATCTACGGTTATACATGGGTAAACAAATGTAATGTTAAGTGAAGTGTAGATTCCAAATGTTTAGGTTTCAGACTTAGTCAGCAGAAAATGAAAGCTACCATGATGCTTTATGAGTGAAATATTTCAAACCAAGTATGTATGTCTATAAATACATACATATGTATACACACACACATGCATACAGAGAAACATTTACACACACACACACCTTCTGTTTATCTGCAGAAATATAGTTTATATTTGTCCATGTAATTATGATCTCATTATTGTGTCCATTCACACATCTCCATTGATATAAATTCATTCATAGGTTGTTTTTTTCCCTTATAAGTCGATCATTTTCTATTTATCAATTATTCTTCAGGCAGTTATTGTTTACACTGCCCCTTCAGTCTAGGATAATAATAATAATAATAATAATAATAATAAATGCCCTGATGCAGTACTAGACTGTGGCATGCCCTGATATAGTACCTGACTGGAAGTGCTATCATGTACATTGTTTAGTCTTGGTATAAAAGATGGGCCACAGCAAATATTCTGCTCAATACCACAGACTTGCTTGTCAGCTGCTTGACCTTAACCATTTGAGTATGTCCCTTAGTGGCTGACAATATGTGCATCTCTGATCATGAGCAGAAGTAGTGGGGGAAGCATCATAGCCAAGTGTCGAGAGGAATTTTTTGGGGTTTGGATAATTCACCTCTGGAAACATGGGTGTTTCGTTCAACATCTTTAAACAACTCTTATTCAGGGACCTTTTGAGCGGGATGGGCTACTCGACCTGAAGAAAATTCTAACCAGGCCCCACCTGCAAAATCATGCAATGTTTATCTTCATATGAGATCACCATGGCATGCACATATGGTTGTGATGCATGTGCCTGGTGTACCCTTATTCGATGGGTATACTGGGTTTCGTATATTTTACCCCAGTGTCAATTTGATGGCATGCACAGCTCTCTCACTCAATAATAATAATAATAATGACAGAACATGCTCAGAAAACAGCTTTATTGGGGACAGCGAGGATCTTGAGATTGGTACTTGGGTGTTAAGTATTATAGAAAGAGACTCTGTGAGACTTTTAACAACAGGTTGCTGTCTGCTCTCACAGAATTAACTGGAGTAAATGAAATTGAGAGTTCTGAGTAGTGAAATGAAAATAATAATAATCCCTTTTACTATAGGCACAAGGCCTGAAATTTTGGGGGAGTGGGCTAGTTGGTTACATCGACTCTAGTGCTCTACATCAATGCCGGAAGGATGAAAGGCAACATCAACCTTGGCAGAGTTCGAACTCAAAACACAAAGATAGACAAAAAGCCACCAAGCATTTTGCCTTGTGAGTTAACAATTCTGCCAGCTTGCTGCCTTAGATACTACTACTACTACTACTACTACTACTACTACTACCAACAACAACAACAACAACAACAACAACAACAACAACAACAACAACAACAACAACAACAACAACAACAGCAGCAGCAGCAGCAGCAGCAGCAGCAACAACAACAACAACAACAAAAATAACAATTTTGGGATACAGTGACAATAGAATTGGATAGAATGTTGAATACTAATCAGAATTATGAGCTCTTTACCAGTATATGTTGCAAAAAGAACCAACACCACAATAGCATAACTAACTAACATACCAAGAAGCATTGCAACAATGGAGGTGAAGCTAGACTTCTACATCATTGATGCTGTAGTTGTTGCTAGCCCTGCGCCACTGCCAACCCACCCCACTCACTCTGATCCAACAGACCACTGATCAAAGGCGCCTCAAACAGTAACCATCTTGAATTGTCTTTGTTTCTTAAGATGTCATCATAATCGACACCATTATCACCTCATTGTCTCATTTCTATATACTCACATATATGAAAGAGATCAGCTCTGATAGAGCAGATAGATCTATAATCACAAAGGTCTTCCAGCTCTCTTTCTCTCTCAATGCTACATTTCTTCAGGAATAGTTACTTCTTGAAATGAGTATCCGCATGCTGCTTCTTCGTATCATTTCTCCTCCTTTACTATTTTACATTTATTTCTCTATGATTAGAATAGCCATGTTTTTCTAGTTAAAACAATTGTTTTCACAGCCAGATTTCCTTCCTCAGACCACATCACTCAGCCATAAAATGTCATACAAGGAGAGAAAGAAAGAGAGAACGAGAGTAAAAATAAGACAATGGCAGTGGTTGTAGTTGGGCTTGAACTCACAACTATATGGTTAGTGGTTAGGCAAATTAACCACACACACCTCGATTACTGTGTCTTACAGGAGAGCCTATTTACTCTGCAAGAAACAGCAACTAGATCTCCATAATCTGATTAGTTATGAATGAAGTTTCATATTCCAATAAACTGGAACACAACAAAACAAGAGCGAAGGGGGAGCCCCTCCCACCAACTATATATATAAATAAAAGAGAAATGAGATATTTTACCCAAAGATTTTGAGAAGCGGAAGTAAACTACTCCACCCAGATGCACTCCTGCACAAGCATAAGCACATGCACTCTTCCTGCACACACACACACACACACACACACAGACAGAGGAATCTGAAAATAATATTTCTAAAAAGTGCTGTAAACTGAAATGCTCAATAAACAAACCATTAAACAGAACTTTAAAATGATCTGAAATATGAATCACATATGTGAATGAGGTATATGTATGTGTGTGTGTGTGTGTGAACATTTATATATATTCATTCATGAGAGTACAAGAGCAAACGAGACAGTGTGCATATGTGTGTATGTGTCTGTTAGGTTAAGAGTTTTTATAAATGACTGAAATAGGTTTGTTTTAATGGATGCAATTTTATTGAAAATAAGACACAAGTGGGCAGACATAAATTCAGTGATGAATTCAGAGCAATGGATAAGGTGGAGAGTATATATGCAGATGAGGGTGGGTGTGTGGGTGTGTGTGTGTGTGTGTGTTTCTCACATGCACTGTCATCAGATGCAAAAAAACTGCCTTTTCCATAGCTATGACAAAAACTGAATTAAAATATATGAAAATAAAATAAAAAATAAATAAATAGAATTTATGAAATCATTAGATGGGTGTAGTAGATAATTTACTCGTATTTATTGACTGACAGTGATGGTAATTTATTTTTGATGTAATTAAGCAAAGGCATTAAAGAATTTGGATAGGTGTAAGTAATGGGCAACTGCCTTAATTTCAACCAGTTAAAAACAAATAAACAAACAAACAACAAAAAGCACATGGATGATTTAGTTTAAATAATATATTTATAAGTGTTTGTATGACATAGCACAGCAGCATGAAATTACCCAAAATCAACAAAATATACAAAAAAAAACCCCAAAAACATGTAATCAATAAATACAATTAGAGAAATATGGTAGCATTCTCTGAAGGCACTTAAATTACATTTGGAGAAAAAAAAAAACAAAAAAAACTGATGTTCCGAATGGTTGTGGTCAACCTAGGGTGATGTTTCCATACCAAATTGATCTTCTATTTGACTGGATCTTCAACCATTCAGATTATTCTGCCAAATCTAATGCTTATTTATTCACACTGATTTGAATTAATTATGCATTATCTTGTTGCTTTGGGATTTCAGTATGATTGTATATTTTTAGAATGACATATCTGGATAAGTATGAGTCCAGATCTGGTTGGTTTGAACATAAAACAAGCAGAATATTTAGGCAAGATTTGGCTGGTTTAAATGCTAAAGGGTTAAGCCTACAAGTGGGCTATTATATCGTTCAGTCTACAAGAGTTGCCAAATCACATACTGAATCACCACTGATTCAAAGAAAGGTCACATTGGATAATGTAGTCTTAGATGGGCTATGCATGAAGAACAAAATGACCCAGTGGTTATGGCTGGAAGAATTTTAATCATGCCTGCTTGATCAGAACTGATTTAATAGATAAGACAAAGTAGTCCTGGGTGGGATTTGAACCATTGTCCAACATTTCACATCTTTCTTTTTTAATTCATGGTCATGTAGATTTCTACTTGATGTTAGAACTGGGTGTTTGGATTTTTGCAGCTGAATATAAGTGTTGGTGCTAAAGAGTCAACTACCAATCAGAAACATAAACTGATTATTAACCATGCATTAATGCACTTCTTAGAAACATCACACACACACACACACTCACACAGTTGTATCATGAGTGGGTCATTCATTATGACTGCAATAAACACACACTTCTTTATTTGTCATTTTGCCAATTGGTTAACAGCTCAATCAATTAGGTTTATCAAAGTCCTTTCATTGCCATTTGTGATCTCATCAACAGCATGCAGAGACTGTTTCAGATCTGTCTGTCCATCAGGTCAGTCTCTCTCCTGGTTTACAGGTTCTATATTTATGAGTGAGAATGTATGTGAGAGAGGGACTGAGAATGGGGAAAAAAGAATGTATAGGCATATATGAGAGCATATATGTGCATTTGTGTGGTGTAATGAACTCTGTGAGAGAATGTGTGTGTGTGCCCAAAATTTACACACACACACACACATAACCTTTGAAACAGGAATCAATATAATCTGAATCCAGCCAGGAAGACAGCTAAGTAATATCTCACTGCCCTTCTTGCTGCTGACAAAAACAAACAAAAAAAACCCAAAACACCTACACTCTTAACATCTTGTGTAACATGAATCTATACAGCATTGCATCTGTCTGTCAGTAACATCTGAAAACCACAAGAATTTAACCAGCCTTGTTTATATTTGTTTTAAAAGAAGTCGGAACTGCCTAATCCAAGGGAGAAAACTTTAATGTCTTCCTCTATCAGTTACATCATTCTGTATCATGCATTAACACTGATCCATGTGTTGCAATTTTTTTGTCTGAAATCAATTTATTCAAATTTTCATTGAAAAATGGTCACTAGTCATTATTCAAGTGACAAGTCATTAATGAATTAAAGGTAGATAAGACATTAGATGTGATACCCTCAACGATATATCAATTTCTTCCTTGCACATTATGTCTGTCTGTCTTCAATCCATCAAATTTTTACAGTTAAAGACTCAGGCAATATATTACTTCAAGATTGATTGGGCACTGAAGCTTTTGCAGATGTAGTTGGTCCAATCTAGGACTTAATGAGAGGGCTGCTACATTCTCCTCTTGAGATCTTGTAAGTGATATCACTCTTGAGACTAATATTTGAATGCAGAACAAAAGGAAGAGGTCAACTTTATTCTTACATACATCGATAAAATTCATACATACTTGATTTTGTTGTTTTTGATGAAAGTAACAGTTTACTTACAAATGTCATAATAGATAAGGTGCAAAAAGGTCAGGAACAAAAATTTTTTCCGATGTTTATGTGTTTATGTCTCTGTTATGATAATAATCCAAGGAGCTTTCTCCTGATGGTTCTTTCTTTTTGGATTGCTTGGCACTTCTTTATCCAATCTCACCCTCCATAAGTATCATGTGACTGTGCCAGTGAAGTCTTCTCGTTAGTATGCTAAATTTGATTTTTCCTATACCTACCAAACTTTTCCCTCAACTCATTTACGCTATGTCTATCTATTTACACAGAATGCAAGATAAATCAGAAGAATTGAAATAAATTTAAATAATGCAAAAACTCACTATAGATTATAAGAAAATATTAAAAGAATGTAAGCACATTCTTTCTGTATAACTGACGTATTAGAAAAAAAAACAAAGTCTTCAGATAGACTGTTTTACAGTTTGTTGCCTACTCCTCAGGGAAAACATACCTGGCTTCTTTCCTTAATCAATATGAGCTGCTAATAAAGCAGCCATAAATTAGGTTAACAAAGTGATGGATAGCCTAATTTGGATATTTGTGCTTTTGGTGGCTTGTCATTAACTAAACGATGTCTATTTACACAGCATAAATCATAAGAAATTAAATTCAAATATCATTGTGAATTAAAGAAGAATAAGAATGTAAACACATTCTTTCTATACTATTGATGGTCAAAAAAGAAAGTAGGCATTGACTGACTGACAGTTTTACACTTTGTTGCACACGAACATTAATCCTCTAACAGAGCATACTTTGCACATCCTCTTCAATAAGCACCCTATTTCACAAGCATTCATCACACTTTGAACACAAGCATCACACAATCTGCTGAACGCTTTTCTTGCAAATCAAACACGACCACTAGTGTATTCTTTTCTGCCACTAAAAACTTCTCACATTGACTATGTCCTTGAGACCACACTCTACAATCTTAAAAATCACAGAGCATATTGAATAATAATCTTTTAGATAGACTACACCAGAACAAAAAATAAATAAATAAAATTAAGGTGGTCTACTTGATTAGATCTGACAAACAGCAGTACAACTACAGTAATACTGTACTCACATTACTAACACAACCTGTACTCACATTACTAACATTAACCTACAACACACTAACAAGAGAGCTTCTATATCATGAAACAACCATGTAGATACATTAGCCAAATCTACATCAAATCATTGCTGACCATTTTACAATAGGGTAAGATATATCAGATAAGGGAATCTGAACATGAACACCTTTAATTATAGGTCTAGTGGACAGGAGTTAGCCTGGGGTTGAAAAACAATAACTATTTGAAAAGAATCAATATGGAAATATGTATGATGAAATAAAGTGGTTTTTTTTGTTTTTTTTTTTGTGCCTTTGGTTTCTCAGCTAATCGCCTTAAACTAAGAAACAATAAGAAAACAAAAATACTACAAATATCTTGTAAATGTATACATACTGAAATGCAGAGAAAACAAATGTGTGCACGTGTGCACACACACATATACACGTGTGTATGTGTTTTATTTGTGTATAGAATATGTGTAAGTATACTCTTTCGTTGGTTAAGCAATTCAAAAACTCCCAACACACACACACACACACACACATGCCTACATACAAATAAGTTTATATATGAATTCATATATTATCATATATGAGAATATATATAAATACACACACACACTTGCATGATTACTCACTCACATACGCATATACATAACAGACAGTGGCAGCGGCAAAAAAAAAAAAGAAAAAAAAAACAACAACAATAAAGTGAGACAGATTTTTACAATAATTGGCAGCGACACCAATGACCCAACTCACTATAAACTCTTGCTTGCTTTCTCACACATAAAATTGACCCCATATCAGGCTGCTTAGTTATATAAACTGGCAAATATGAGTTATCCAAAGATAAAAAAAAAATGTATTATGGAAGAAACTAGAAACTTATTTCACAGCAGATATGAACTAAGGGGTGGTGGTGGTGATGGTGATATAATAAGGGATGCGAAGGGAATGTTTGTTTTTCTTCTTTGCCTTTTACCCTCCAAAATTCAAGAGTTGCAAGTGTTTAAATCAGATGGAAACATGTGTTATAAGTTTAGATAATATAAAGTAACACTTTCAAAACATCCTTAAATAAATAAATAAATATATTCCACTATTGCTACTAGTTGTGATATTAATAATAATAACGATAATAATAATAACTAACAACACCAATAATAACAACTGTTTCCACTATAGGCACAAGGCTTGAAATTTGGGAGAGGGAGCTGGTTGATGTAATCAACCCCAGTATTTGACTGGTACTTATTTCACTGACCTTGAAAGGATGAAAAGCAAAGTCAATCTCGGTGGAAATATAATAATAATAATAATAATAATAATAATAATAATAATAATAATAATAATAATAATCCTTTGTACTATAGGCACAAGGCCTGAAATTTTGGGTGAGGGGGACAGTCGATTAAATTGATCCCAGTACTCAATTGGTACTTACTTTTATTGACCCTGGAAAGATAAAAGGCAAAGTCGACCTCAGCAGAATTTGAACTCAGAACGTAAACACGGATGAAATGCCGCTAAGCATTTTGCCTTGCATGCTAATGATTCTGCCAGTTTGCTGCCTTTAACAACAACAACAATAATAATCCTTTCAACTATAGGCACAAGGCCTGGAATTTGACGGGAAGGGGACAGTCAATCACATTGACCCCAGTACTTGACTGGTACTTAACTTATTGACCCCAAAAAGTAAAAGTCAACCTTGACGGAATTTGAACTCAGAACATAGCGACGGGTGAAATACTGTTAAGTATTTTGCCCAATGTGCTAATGATTCTGCCAGCTCACCACCTTTAACAATAACAGTAATGATAATTCTTTCAAATTTTGGCACAAACATTGGCCAGTAATTTTTTTTAGTTGGAAGTGGTTAGTCATTTATAATGGCCTCAGTGCTCAACTGGTACTTTATTTTATCAAGGCCAAAATAATGAAAGGCAATGTTGACATTGGTGGGATTTGAACTCAGAGCGTAAAGAGCTGGAGGAAATGTGGCTGAGCATTTTGTCTGACATACAATTCTGCAAGCTTGATATTACACTGACCTTGATTACACTGACCTCAGTGCTCTAATTGGACTTATTTTATTGACTCTGAAAAGATGGATAAAAAACGAAATGAACAGCAGTAGAATTTGAACTTGGGACATAAAAAGCCACAAGAAAAACTGTGAAGCATTTTCACCAATACATTAGCAATTCTGCCAACTCACCACCTTTAATGGTTCCAAACTTTTTGGTAGAAGGCCAGCAGTTTTGAGGTAAGAGGGCAGGTCAATTACATTGACCCCAGTGCTTGACTAGTATTTTATTGACACCAAAAGGATTGAAGGGTAAAGTTGACCTTCGCAACAGCATTTAAAGATCTGGAAGAAATGCTGCTAAACATTGTCTAATGCATTAATGATTCTGTCAGCTCACTGTCATAATAATAAGATTACAGGCAGTGGCTCAAGTGGCTTCTGATCTTAGCTATTTGGAAGTGTTAACATGTACATGTTTTGCCTTGGGCTACAACAAATATTCTGCTCAATGCCACAAATTTGCTTGTCAGTTGCTTGACCTTAACCAGTTGACAATATGTTAATTTCTGATCACAAACAGGAGTAGTGGGGGAACATCATAGCCATGTGTTGAGAAGAATTCTTTGGGGTTTGAATAATTGACCTTAGGAAACATGGATGTTTTGTTCATCATCCTCAAACAACTCATATTCTGGGACCTTTTTAAGTGAAATGGTCTACTTGATCTGAAGAAAATTCTAATCGAGACGCACCTGCAAGGCCACAAGCAGTTTATCTTGATATGAGGTTAGCAAGTCACACACATATGGTTATGATGCATGTGCCTGATATACCCTTATCAGGTGGTCAGTCATGATGAGTATATTGGGCTTTGTATATCTGTACACTTAACAATAATGCTATTTAATTTAGGAATTAGCATTCTGAAGGTGTGATATTGAGGACAAATTAGTTTGATGCTACATGGACTGAAAGGTAAAGAGCCAGAACAAATACTGCAAAGCATTTTTCTGAAACTAATGATTCTACCAATCAACCTACCATTAATAATAATAATAATAATGATGATGATGTTAATGATAATAAAATGAGCATAATCAAAGAATTGAAAGCCACAGATCTCAGTATGGACCACTGATTGTACCTCCCAAAAAGTAAAATTGATAATAAAACAACATCAATAATAAATAGCAATACCTGGCAATCGAAGAACTAATAACCACAGAAACAAATAATATATGCAACAGCCTCTGTGAACACTAAAGTAGCTGAATACCCACTAAAACCCATCCAAACAAACCCTGTGGATGAATAATATCCAGACAAAAATAGAAAATAAGAGAAAGGATCTGTCAATCCTTAATGAAACAAGCAAACAATCAACACTACTAAGCAACAAAAAGAGAAGAAAAATACTATGTAAATACAAAATTATAGAACAAGGTATACTTGAGGTAAAAGAACAGTTAAAGCAAGATATCCTTGCCAAAGCACAAAAAATCTGCCAGTATGGGAAATGCCAATGTTTCTTTGAACAAAACAAACAGTTCAACTCCAACCCCAAATAATTCTACCAAGAAAGAAGTCAACCAAGCACTGCAAAAACTAAGCAACAGGAAGGTACCCAGGCATGACAAGATCCCCAACTTCTGGTTAAAATACCTAACAGAAACACATAAAAAGCTGGTTGAGAAATTTAATGAAATATTAGCAGAGCCAGAGACACTGGCTGAATGGCTTACAGAAGGGAAAACTATCCTAATTCCCAAATCCACTGAAACGACAAACCCACAAGAGACCGATAACTTATCTCCCTACAATTTACAAAGCCTTTACTGCAATATCACAGAGAACGAGCAAGCATCTGGAAGAAAACAACCTGTTTTCAGAAGAGCATAAGGGATGCTGCAAGGGATTATACGACTGTAAAGATCAGCTACTGATCAATAAAGCCATAAATGAAGACAACCGCAGAAAGGAGAAGGGTCTAAGTATGGCCTGGATGAATTACTGAAAGGCTTTAGACAGCATTCCTCACATATGGATCCTAGAAACACTAGCTATGAACAAAGTAGCACCAATAATCATAAAATATATAAAACATTCCATGAATAAATGGCAGACAATGCTACAGCTCCAGACAAAAGAGGGACTCATAAAAATCAAAGCCATCCCCATTAGAAGAGGAATATTCCAGGGCGACACACTCTCTCTACTCCTTTTCTGCTTGGCACTGATACCTTTATCTGACATGCTAAACAAAGCTGGATGTGGATACTACTGTTATGTCAAAACAATCAGCCACCTCTTATATATGGATGATCTAAAACTGTACACTACAAATGATAAACAACTGGAAACATTACTACAGAGAGTACATTGATTTACCAAAGAAATAAACATGAAATCTGGCTTACAAAAATGTACCAAAGCAACCTTGAAAAGAGGAAAACTAGTTAAGAGAAGCAACATCACACTAGATAAAGCGAATGAAATAAGAAAATTAGACCAAAACCAAACATACAAATACTTAGGAATCAATGAACTAGACACGATACAACACACACAAATGAAAGAGAAAATAAAAAGAATACTATAGACGAGTTAGATTAATACTGAAAACAGAGCTCAATGTGAGAAACAAGATAATAGGCATCAACACTCTAGCTGTCTCAGTTATAAGTTACAGGTAGAATATTCTTAACTGGACTCTACATGAACTAATCAAAATAGACAGGAAACCCCCAAAAATAATGACTGGATTTTGGATGCACCACCCAAAATCTTACATAGAAAAGTTATATATGCAATATATAGTAGGTACATCAAGTATGATAAAAAAATATTCAGACAAATACATAACAAAAACATCAGGACTAACAAATATGTATAACATACAGAAAATAGCACTACTAAGCATTGCACACATCCTATGTAAAACACTTTCAATACAGTATGAGCATCACAACAAACCACAGCACATACCCAAGGTACACAGAGCTGCACTCAGAAGTGTAGTGAAAGGATGTGATGAAAATAAGACCACTGAATAATAATAATAATTGTTTCTCATTTAAACACAAAGCCAACAATTTTGAGAGGAGGGGTAAAGCCAAATGATCAACATTTGTACTGAAGTCTGCTGTTGAAGCTCTAATGATTCTGTAAATTCATTCCCTTATAATAATTTTTTCACTATACATTTACTTCTACAAGAGAAACAACAGAAAAATCTTTTGAACCAAGGCAGGACAGTCAGGTGGATGCTTGATCTATTAGAAACCACTCTGTTAAAAAGAAAATTGTATAGCCAAGATAATGTAATCCTGGAAATATGTTATCTAAAAGTAACAGCACCTTGTATATAAAAAAAAAATAATGATGATTTATTGCAAGAAGTATAAAATTTGCCAGGTTTTCAAGAAGGCAAAATAGCATGACAAAACAAAGATAAAACAAACTAAGTGATGAAAAAGTAAAATGGGTGTATTATTGAGAAGTTTACTCCCTAACCAAGTGGGCTCAGATTCAGTCACACACAGGGTCTTCTACTATAGCCCCAGGCTAATCAATGCCTTGTGTGCAAATCTGGTAGACTGAAACCTAAAAGAACACATTGTATATGCGTGTTCTCAAGCTCACCAGCTCCTGTGAAACCATCCAACTCATGACAGCATGGAAAACAGACATTAAATGATGATGATGAAGATGTGTGTGCTTATGTGTACCATTTGTCTTGGCATCATGATGGCCATAGATGCTATAGATAAGCATCACAGTTATACAAGCGAGGTTGTTCATTTCCAGTCTTTCATGGAAAATGTCTGGTCAGGGAAAAATATTACCTTGCCCGGAAATATGTGGGGTAGGGGGTGGCAACAAGAAGGGCATCGAGCTGAAGAAAATCTACATCAATGATTTCCATCTGACTCATACAGGCATGGAAAGGTGGATGTTAAGTGATGGTGGTGATGATGATTAATTAAAAACTTAGCTGAACGAACTTGACAAGAGTGTCTTGAACAGAGCATACAAAGAAACAACTTTGGTGGAAACAAGCACATAATTCCTTAATTCATATAACCCCACCTCTATCCACCTTTTAGTCATTCTGATTCACCAACACTTTACATTCATTTTTCCATCTATATATTAGAATGTGTGAGCATCCATGTGTGTGTGTGTGTATATATATATATATATATATATATATATATATATATACACACACAAATATATATATGCAATTTTGAAATGCATACATCATGCAAACATTCAATTAAACATGTATATAGACAGATAGATACACACATGCACACGTATGTGTGATATATGCATTTTTCGACTGCATATATCATACAAACACACACACAGATATGTGTGCACAGCTACATTGAATCTTAATGTATAACTAATTAATATTGATACCAGTAAATTGTTTGCCATAGCAACAGGCAGTGCTAGCTTTCCCAGTAAGTTTGCAAACTTTATGAATATACGCCAATATGAGTGACCAGTGCTGATGTGAATGACAACAACGATCTCTCACCTTAAGTGAAAAGGGCAGAAATGATGTGAGAAATTAAATTAATGATTTGGAAAAGGGGATTTGAGTAGTAGTAGAGAGAAGAAAGCAATGGTGGAAGTGAACGAAATAGGGAGAGAAGATGGCAGGGTGAGGATGCTTGTGTATAACAAGTTGAAACAGTGATTTTCTTAGCTCCAGGAAGATTTCCAAATATATAAGACATAATCATGTTAAAATTTAGCTGAAACAGTTCATACAGCAGTTATAGATTTTTTTTAAAAACTTGCTATTGGCCAAAGTACACACATACATCCAAGCACGCACGTGCATGTGCATACACACACATAGTGAGGAGAGAGATGGAAGGGAACAGAAATGAAGGTAGTTATTGCTTTTAATGTTAAGCACCAGGCCTGGTGGCATCATTGATCAGACATGCATTTGAGGGAATCTCAACTGTGACCATTCTTGTCATTTTTGTTTTCTTTAGGCCTTACGTGTACAATATATCGTACAAGGTATTAATATATATATATCTATATATATATACACACACACACATACATAGATATATGTACATACATACACACATATATATATATATACATATATATATATATATATATATGAACACAAAAATGTAGAAACTTCTAGATACACCAATACGCCTATATTCTTTTATTTAAATTTGAAGATAGTATTCCAACATGGTTGCATTAAACCCCACCTCGCCTTCCAACCACTTGGTAACCACACTTTCAACTGATGTTAATTTAGGTTGCCATCAGGAAGATACTTCACTCTTGTTCTACGCACACATTCTACCAATTTTTATTTACATTTATTCTACCCAATCTTGAAAATAAAGACCAGATGGAAACATTTTTATTAGAGCACCTACTCAATAAGATAACTCATGAGCTAACACACATATATCTATGTGTGTGTGTATATAAATTTATGTATGTATATATATATAAATTTATGTATGTATAAATTTATGTATGTATATATATATATATATATATATATATATATATATACATAAATTTATATACACACACACATAGATATATGTGTGTTAGCTCATGAGTTATCTTATTGAGTAGGTGCTCTAATAAAAATGTTTCCATCTGGTCTTTATTTTCAAGATTGGGTAGAATAAATGTAAATAAAAATTGGTAGAATGTGTGCGTAGAACAAGAGTGAAGTATCTTCCTGATGGCAACCTAAATTAACATCAGTTGAAGGTGTGGTTACCAAGTGGTTGGAAAGCGAGGTGGGTTTTAATGCAACCATATTGGAATACTATCTTCAAATTTAAATAAAAGAATATAGGCGTATTGGTGTATCTAGAAGTTTCTACATTTTTGTGTTCATTTGTATCTAAAGATTGTATGATTATGGCTGCTTTTCTATGTGTATGTGAACGTAACTTACTGCATCTGTGCATAGATGCATGCATGTATGTATAGTTGGGCTGTTGTTACTTGGTCACAAATCGACTTCCATAATGTGTGTATGTAGAGTGCATTTTCAGATGTGTGTATGAGTGTGTATGTGTTTCACTGTCTCAAGGTAAATGTATCTTTGTTTCTGTGTATGCATTTGTGTCAGGTTGCTTTGGATGCAACTAGTAACATGTAATGTAACACAACCTGTTACATGGTCAGGTGATTGGTAAGTAAAACAGTACCTCAGGCAGGCTGCTAGAAACCTAGCACGTCAAAAATAGGGGCTGTCAAAAAGTTGATTGAACCCAGCATAGAATTAATGAGTACCCAGTAATATTGTGTGGGTGGACACAGGAATACTGAAGTAGTGAACAAGTACTCTGTGAAATATTTTTGGGAAAGATGGACACCTAGTCCTTAGAAAACCAAGCAAAAAAAAAGGGCTAGATGGGGCTCCTTAGCCATAGTGGGAGCAATTTACCTACACTGCCCTGTTGCCTTCTGGATGTATATAGGAAATCAAAAGCTAGAGGAGTGCATTCAAAAAGAAAAACAAACTGTAGTTATTAACTTAATGAAGTTCCCAACAAACTGGATTAGAGTTCCAGGAGTTTTCTGCAGCTGGAAAGAGATACCAATAATTTTGGCTCTCCTTTGTTCCTGGATCCATTGTCCTGGCAGCAAATATAGCTATGTAGGGAAATACACACCTCCAGCTCCACTATAAAGCTTCATGGCATATGTTTCTTCTCCAGCAATGGGAATTACAGATCTTCAATTTCAGGGGTGGTGGTAGGTGTGATAGTGGTGATGTAATCAAGCACACATTGGCAAAGATGAAATACTGCTACTTCCATGCTTGTGAGGAGACTTTGTAGGTGCAGCAGGATCGGTAACAGTTTCAATTCTCTAGTTAACTGCATGGTTGTGTCATCCATTTCTGCTGCTCTTTAAGATCAAAATATCAAATGATCCGCAATTGAGAGAGAACTTGAAATGGGATATACAATCATCAAAGGACCACAACAGAAAAAGATGGTCAGCTCTGAATATGGCGGTCAACAAAAAGCAGTGTTTAAATGCACGATACAAGTGAGGGGGTTGGATTAGATTGCTACACAAGTATTCTATTCGTGTTATTTTAAGGCAGTGGATTGGCAGAATCCCTGAGGGTTAGACAAAACGCTTTACAGTGTTTGTACTTTTTACCTTCTAAGTTCAAATTCTACCAGGCCAACATTTAGTGTTTGTCTTCCCAAAATCAATGACATAACATACCAGTATAGTACCTCATTACAACAGCAGAATTGCCAGGGCATGAGGTAATATGCCTTTCCCCACTGTTAATTTAAATGCTGCATTATCAGCTTTGCTTCCATTGAGAGCAGTCAAAGAATCAAGATATAGCTCTATCCTCTTCTTTGATATTGAGCTGGGTCAAAGATAAAAGGATCAACAGCGTATTTGCTTGCAAAAGCATGAGCAAAGTGATGCCTGAAGTACATGACAAGAAAAACAGTGAAACAACATTGCTGTTATAGTAGGCAACCTGAAGCAATTCAGAATTATTTTACTCTAGCTCTAGCAATGATCACTCCAGTTTTTTCTAAGACTATAAAATGTGATTTGAAAGAGATATGATAGCTCTCTTTGTTAAGCTGAGTAACAACAAAACTTGGCTTAGCCCATTCTGAGCTACATTCTTAATGAAGGATGGTTGTTGCAATTACTTTTTCAATTTTTCAATACGATCAAACTGTTTGAGGAGTTTAAAAAATAACACTTTATATCTTAGTTGCTGTTGTTTAATTTTCAGGTTAATTCTGATCAAGCAGGCCTATGATTGAAAGACATTCCAACTATGATTTCCTTGTCTTTTAGTTATTCAAACAGTGTTTGTAGGATTGCATTATCTAATGTGTCTTTCCCTCATGTAAGACAGTAGGATGCAATTTGAGAGAGACTGAGCTGCTGCTTCTACTGTTTCTAGCAGGTTGAGTGACTGCATAGAGCCTCTGGTGTTGGCTTAAGTACTGCTTGTCTTATGTTGGTACAAATCTCTCATTATGTCATTCATCATATAACAAAGTTTTGGCTAAGGTTTATGAACACTTCATCAGGAGTAGTTTAAAGCAGGCTGATTCTGAGAGGGTTAAACAGGAGGTCCACTATTTTCAAATATAGAAATTTAGGCCTCATGTAATTTGTTGGGGATAGAAAAAACAAACAAAAACAAAACAATAATGGTGGGAGGTGTAATTTTTGTAAATAGCAGATCAGCTGACATGTATTCTTTGGCATTTGGTGAATAGATCATTGAATGGGCTAAGTTTATTTAAAACTGTGTTTAAACTTTAAACAAAGGCATTCAGTCTGTGTAACCTTTGCAAAGGGCTAGTGAGTAAAGATGGGATTTAATTTAATTTGCACACTTAGCTTAAAACTAAAACTTTTTAAACTTCCTCACTGAAATGGCAGTGCCATCTATTCCCCCAATATGCCAAGTGCAAACAGTATAAATGTCTGTCATATGAATGGCATGGCACTAGTTCCAACCAATGTCCTTTCCTTAAATAGTTTTTAATATAGAAATTCCAGTATTTAGTCATAGCAAAATAAATACCAAAGATAGGAGGTGAAAGGGAAATAAATACAGCATTTTTCTTTTTTTTTTTTTTTGTAAAATATAGAATAATAATGGTTTCTCACGTTGGCTTGTACTGGTAAAAGACAAAAAAATTACAGGTGGAAGTAGGGAAGAGTAGTAGAGTGTAGTCAAATGAATTGACTCCAGTACACAACTGGTACTTATTTATTGACCCTGAAAGGATAAGGAGCCAAAGTGTACACTGGTAGAATTTGAACACAATATCCACTCTTCATCCATTAATACTGTTCACTCTATCCACACTTCCATTGACCATTTCCACAATGAGTCAACAATTATCACTACACCCAACCATACATTTCTCACCATCATCATGCACTATGCCTACTTCTATTTTCCCATCTACTCCTGCAACTTAATTAACAGCATCCCTCTCTCATCATTACTATTCCATACTGTCTGCTACCCCCTACTCTACATCCTATTATTCAATCGCTCTCACCCTCTCTTCTAAAATTTAAGTAGTAGTGTGGTTCCTCTATAGTAAGAAACCATCTCTCATTTTTTTTACCCATCTTTTGCCCCTCGTCTTCAATCCCCAACAACTCTTTGATCATAACTCACCTTCAATCAAGGATATCTGTGTCACCTCACTCCAGCCAAAATTCAACTTTCTTGGTAACTTCAATATTCACTATACAACATGGCTCTCATAATCATCTTATATTCACACCACAGGTACAGAAACTGAATCATTTGCAACCTTCAGCTGTTGCTCTCTTTCTCTGTATGTGTGTGTGTATATATCACATACACACACACACACACACATACTGAAAATCATAAAGGTATTGAAATTGTGAAGATTTTTGGTTGCTAACTGATGAGGATTGAGCATGTCTATGTCCTTTGTGTGTTTTTTGTTTTCTGTATGTTCCACTGTCATCTTTCCATTCAACAGCTTACTGTCTATCGTCTATCTATCGATAGATAAGTAGATAGGCAGACATATACATATTTATATATATATATATATATATATATATATATATATATACATTTATGCATGCATGTGTATATAAACACACACACACACACTCACATATATACATATCATACATGCATATATTCATATATACCCGCACATATTTATGCATACATACATGTGTGTGGGTGTAATAGCATTCACATTCATCATATTTGCAACATAGTAATGTTCTACTTTGTGAAAACATGATTGAGCAAGAGCATGTATGTTTAGAGTGAAGTACATTTTCTACAAGTCTAATCACCAGCTCTGAAAAATCCAGTAACCTCTGGCCATTGTGTGTTTGATAGATACAAGGAGGATCTACTTAACTGTTGCTACCAAGTTGGTTTTAGGAAGCTTAACTTCTTCAGTGGTACCCATAGTATTGGGACACACTGAAGATAAAACACAAGACATATAGCCACAACCACACATAGTTACACACAGTAACACACACACATAGCAATATATGGCGGTATAACTACACACAACTACAAATCTACACAAAACCATATTTGTAATTTCAGATAAACTATTAGCCATATTACACACATATGACCTCTCTTACACACATATACTTTCATCATTACTCCTACACATATAAGCATCAGGTACCGTTTAACTTTAATTATATGTTCAAAGTGAACATAAAAAAAAAAAAGAAAAAGCCCCTATTCTCATACCAATACTGCACCTTGGATGATTTCTAAACTAAGAAAATATTCCTGCAATATCACAGAAAATGTGATAGCAGTTCAGCAAAAGAGATCCAATAGAATAAGTACTAGGCTTACAAAGAATAAGTCCTGAGGTTGATTTGCTTGACTAAAGGCGGTGCTCCAGCATGACCGTAGTCAAATGACTGAAACAAGTAAAAGAGAGTATGAGCAGTATTATCTGTTTAATTACTGATCGTTATTAATGGTATATATATAATGGTCTCATCTCAACCACAGCCAACCTAAGCTGGTTTCAGCTGCCATACCTATCTGCTTGGTGGCTTTCTTCTGACGTCTGGATTCCAAACAAGTCTACTATTGGAAATAGTATACAGGGAAGTCAATAAAATATTCTACAAATCCCTAACAATAAATAGTTACTATGCCATGAATTAGTTGATAAAATCTACTTCAGTAGTTAAGTGGAATTTCATTCTTATCAATTCTGGAATGATAAAAACTCCATGGCCTACTTAGCAACACGCACACACACACACACACACACACACACACACACACAAGACAAGACAAGCTTCTTTCAGCTACCAAATCCACTCACAAGGTTTTGGTTGGTTCGGGCTTAAGTAGATGATACTTGCCCAAGATGCTATACAGTGAGACTGAACCTAGAACCATGTGGTTGGGAAGTAAATTTCTTCCCACACAACTACATCTTTGCTTATGATGTCTTTAATTATAGATCTGCTTGAACAGAACTGACCTGGAGCTCAACAACAGTTTCTTTCATGGTTTAATGAAAATTCTATAATTGCAAGTGTAAAAATATTTCTACCAATGATTATAAAGATATCAATGACATTTTTGTATTTCATTTTTGGCTTAGCTAACACAGCAGAACTGTCACAGGTGAAGAATTGATCGACAATTAGAAGAGACTTGTTGAAAAGGCTAAAAAAGTTATATAGATAAATATATATCATATATAAATATATATGCACTATAAATGCATACATTATAAATAATACACATACATACACATATTTCAAGAGCATAGAAAAGCAAAAACACTAGTAATTAATTAACTTTTAAACAAAAATAATACCACCACCTGTTGCCTGAAATCAAAGTAACTGTGTTTGTGTTTTTATGTATGTATATGAAATACAAAAAAAAAAAAAGATTAATAAAAATATGAATTAAAAAAAAATCAAAAACAGTGAACAGGAAGCACCTGTAATCAAATAAATGCATTTACACACCTGTGATACTGTAATACCACACTTTCTGGCAAGTTCTTCTTTTGCTTCTTCACTAGGATATGGATTGCTCAAGTGAGAATAAAAATATTCGTTAAGAATTTCTGTGGCTTGTTTACTGAAGTTTCTTCTTTTCCGTCTAAAATGAAGGATAACAACAAAAATGTGGTAAAATGTTAATAGAATGTGAGGAAAGATAGTCTGTGGTGTGGTAATTAATGTCGATTTTAATAAATATCCTGTTAATAGAGAATTATTTCTTTCTAATATAGACAAGTCTATAAATTGGGCTGGTAGGAAGCAGGGAATAGTCAATTATATCTCCCTGGCACCCTCTCCTCAGGACTTAACTGGCTTTGTGAACTCTTGTTGTTGGCACTCCGTCGCTTACGACGTCGAGGGTTCCAGTTGATCTGATCAACGGAACAGCCTGCTCATGAAATTAACGTGCAAGTGGCTGAGCACTCCACAGACACGTGTACCCTTAACGTAGTTCTCGGGGATATTCAGCGTGACACAGTGTGACAAAGCTGACCCTTTGAATTACAGGCACAACAGAAACAGGAAGTAAGAGTGAGAGAAAGTTGTGGTGGAAGAGTACAGCAGGGTTCGCCACCATCCCCTGCCGGAGCCTCGTGGAGTTTTAGGTGTTTCCGCTCAATAAACACTCACAACGCCCGGTCTGGGAATTGAAACCGCGATCCTATGATTGCGAGTTGGCTGCCCTTACCACTGGGCCATTGCACCTCCACTTTTGTGAACTCTAACCTCAAAGAAATGAAAAGATAAACAAACACAGCAGAATTTAAACTCAAAATCTTATGCAAAAAAAATTATATAAGTAAATGCCACAAGATAGTCTTATTTGTTGTCCTTTTAAGTCTAGCACTAAAATATTTTAATAATCGGTTCTTTATTTACAACAAAAGCAATGAATGAAGAGGATGGGATATTATAAAGACAGGTAGTAAAAATCATTGAGGAGGAGGGTTACGTCAAGTGAGAAGGAAAATATGCAGGTGTTGTAAAGGAAAATATATAGAATATTTTCTACCTCATTATCATCATTTAATGCCTGGCTTCCATACTGGCCAGCCAGGGCAAAATAGGGCAGTCTAGCATTCTCTAATGCACTTCAACATGAACGCAAGTGAACCTTCTGATTTTGATTTCTGAAGCAGAAGGCAAGAAGTTTTGAGAGGATGGTGTATTGTCAGTCATATCAACTTCCAGTGCTCGACTGGCAGTTTATTTTATTGGTCCCCAGAGTAGTTAAAAGTGTAAACTTCCATATAAAGGGACATAGCTCTAATTAAAAGCAGCATATTTGTGTGTGTGTGTATGTGTGTGTGGTAAGAAATTGGCTTTCCAGCCACATGGTTCTGGGCTCAGTCTCACTGGATGGCACATTGGGCATTTTTTTGTTATAGCTCTGGGCCAACCAAAGCCTTGTGAGTGGATTTGGCAGAAAGAAACTGACAAAAGCCCATTATATACATATATATCTGTGTGTGTGTCATTGTGTTTATGTTTGTCCCACACCATCAACTGAAAACCAGTGCTGGTTTGTTTTTGTCCTCATAACTTAGAGACAATGGGGTTGATTTGTTCTAAACCGTTCAATGCATTGCCCCACATTGACTACAGTCTAATGACTGTGCATTCCATGCTAGCATAGGTGGGACGGTAACACAAGAGCCAGCTAGGCCAAAGCCTGCACCAGACTTCTGTGACTGTTTTGGCTGGATTTTTACAGCTGGATGCCCTTCTTAACACCAATGACTCAGCAGAATGGACTTAGTGCTTTTTATGTGGCACAAGCACAGGCAAGGTGAGTAGTGCTTTTTATGCTGTACAAGTGAGGTCAGTTTTGGCAAGGTTTTACAGCTGGATACCCTTCCGAACACCAACCACCTTACAGTGTGAACTGAGTGCATTTAAGTGGCACCTGCACTGACAGGGTCACCAAGTACTTGCAAGACAAAAACTTTTAAGAGGGGAGGCAGCATTGGAGGAGGTTATGATGAAAAGTTTATAGTGAGACAGATATAGGTGTCTTGCTGAAGAGGAAGTACATGGTTACCTAGCCAAAGAGAGAAAGATCAGGGATGAAGACAGAAACAGGAGTGTGACCACAAAGAAAATACATGGTTGACCAGCCTGAGGGAAGTACAGTAGAGGAGAGAGAGTGAGTGGGAGACCGCAGGATGGAGATGGTAGTAAAATGCTGGGCATGCTCACAAGGAAAAGGGATTAGAGTATAAATGAGATGGTTGAGTAAAAAAAGAGAGAGAGATATAGATAGTGGCAAGTGCCAGGTTATACCCTTGAAGTTCAAATGCCATAATATAAGTAACAGGATATTGCAGAGAGAGCGCAATTAAAGGGTGTGAGTAAATGGTGAAAGACCTGGGTATATATAGAGTAGGAGGGGCTACTGCCTAGCAATGCTACATACATACATACATATATATATATATATATATATATATATATATATATATATATATATATATAAAATAGATCAGGATTCAGGTGAATCAGGCACAGGTTCCGAGAGGGGTAAATAATAAATAACAACAGATAGATAATGTGTCAATTCACTACAGCTGTTTCCAATGAACTTTTAATTGATTAATGGAGACATTACATCATTAGAAAAACCTTTTTTCATCAGGTGAATGCATGAACCACAACATGGTTTTTGAATGTTGTGGTTCATGTATTCACCTGATGAAAAAGTTTTTTTTTTTTTTCTAATGATGTCTCTATTAATCAATTAAAAATTTGTTGGAAACAGCTGTAGTGAATTGACACATTATCCACCTGTTATTTATTTATATATACTTGATCAATTAACAGTTGAATGAGTCATACTCATGTCATACTTTTGACAGAATCATCCAGGTTCACCAATTACACTACACTGTACCTATAGTAAATAGACTTAACCCTTTAGTGTTCAGATTACTCTGTTAAATGTAATACTTTTTCACTCAAATTGTTTTGAATTAATCATACATTATCTTATAGCTTTGAGGCTTCAATGATGTGATTGTTTATTTTTGGAATTTCAATGTAGGTTAGGTGTGAGAGGCTAGATACTGCCAGTTTGAACATAAAACATGTAGAATATCTGGGCCAGATATGGCCAGTTTAAACACTAAAGGGTTAAAACCTGCTCAGGCTACACTTGTCTAGCAGTAAATTGTAACTACCGAAGCCTCATACAAAGACTTTTACCTGGCAAGTTTAAGTTATTTCTTCACCCTCATACACATAATATTTTATTCAGAAAGCAATTTACAATACCTAACCTTCACTAAATGATAAAAAGGATGCAAAAGAAAACAGTGATTATTTATATACGTGTATCTCTACAATGATGCATATAAACACAGCTAATACAATGAGACATGTCAAACCATAGACTGAAATAAACAAACATATATATGTAATTTTAAACACACACACACATCCATATAAATGCAGAAAGCTACCATATGATTAGAAGTGGGTATCAAAATAGTCTCATTATTTATACATAGTTAACTGCTGAAAAATAACAATGATTAAGTATAAATAAATAAAGCAGCTGGTCTAATCAAATAACAAAGGTTACTATTAAGGAAAGAATAAAAGATTTTGGCCGCTAATTTCTGATGAGAAACATGTGCACATTACAATCACAATTCTAAAATCTGACAAAAATCTACTAATTAATAGTCATGTAACACGCACACACACAACATTCATTTTGCCATGCTAGTAAAAGATTAAATGTTTTATTTAATTGATTTTACAATTAGATGGTCATCCTTATGCTTACTAACCATACTACTATAAAATGCTTGAGCCAGTGAGAAAGCCTCTAAATAGTTGTGTGACCTGCTAGAAATAGCAGCTAAATCTCTCTCATATGACACTACCCTATATATAAAAAGATAAGGACACAGGATAATGTAGTCCTTGACACATACTTGAGAAACAAAAAGGAAGTTATGTTCACACCTGAAATGCCTTAGATTAGAAGTCCTCTCAATGAGATCTTTATCTGAACTTATAAACAAAAACCACAACCACAAAAATGGAAGTGAAACTGAATTTTTTTTTCTTTTTTAAATTTACACTGCTTCTATCAAATTTTTTTTTTGTTTTTCATTTTTAAATTTTCACTGCTTTTATCATTTAGCAAACAGGGCAACCACTGTTATAGGCTTTTCAAAGGATCACAATATAATGACTACCACAAGGTTTAGTCCTTGTAGTGGTGGCTTATGTGCCTTGATGACCCCGAGAGCAATGCCAATGGAGCAAAAGCTCTTTCTAAAACATTCTTTGCAGGAAAGGTCAAATGATAGACTAATGTAGACTACATCTTCCCAGAGGTAAAAATAAGTTTGCATTGTGTTGATATCCCTAAAAAAGTTACAGAGGCACCAATGAAAACTCAACCAACTAGGCATAGGAGAGGAAGGCTTTCCCCCAGGAAAACATGAGACAGTTGAAAAAAGCAGAGATCCGGTTGAAGAGAAGTAGAGAACTCAGCCCAGGATCAAGAACAATGGAGAAAAGTTGTTGATGGCCTATGATCCATAGAGAGTAAAGTGCTTATATAATTACCAAAGTAAACTCTTGATCATGGTGTGTAGTCCAGCATCATCACTATTTAACATAAAGAGAGAGACAGAGAGGGCCTCAACACCTATTTCAATCACTGTTTGTAATTTCTAAACATTTGCAAATACAGATAAGATCTAGGATCCAAATAAACTGGTGATGATGTGTATAACTGAAAGCTAATCAATCCATAACAGTTTGTTGATAAGAGAATAAATTACAATGGCTAATTTTCCTTGAGAACAGAACAAAATCTAATATTTCAGACATTTGTATTTCCTTGGAGGAAAAGAACATATGTACACCAATAGCATTTCTGAAAATATAGATCTTCTGTTTTTTTCTCCCTCTTTTCATTTGCTTTTTCTCATTGTTTTGCTTCATTTCATTTTATGCATGTGTTTTAAGAAAGTTTCATTTGATTTTGTTTTACTTATGCTCTCTCTCTCTTTATAACAATATATATATATATATATATATATATATATATATAGGTGAAGTACATTTGCCACTTAAATGTGGCTGACCCCTAAGGGTGGATGTTACTGTTGCTTTTAGCCCCAGGAGAACATCTCCTCCAGCTGGCTATCGACATACTCTGTGTTCGTACGTATCGCAGATCAAGATGGGAACGATAACTTCCCTTTGCAAATACAGACAGGACACAAATGTGTGTCGATAGCCAGCTGGAGGAGATGTTCTCCTGGGGCTAAAAGAAACAGTAACATCCACCCTTAGGGGTCAGCCACATTTAAGTGGCAAATATACTTCACCTTGTCGTGCAGTTACTGTTAATACCTCGTTCAGAGATTTAACATTGCTATATATATATATATATATATATATATATATAGAGAGAGAGAGAGAGAGAGAGAGATAGATATATATATATTACGTATGTGGTGTCCCCTGGTGGACAGTTAATACAAAGAAGATAATCATTTCTTCAAACTATTTGGCAGGGTTTGAAGTTTAACCCTTTAGCATTCAGATTATTCGGTTGAATATAACTCACATTGTTTTGAATTAGTCATGCTTTATACTGTAGCTTTGTGATTTTTGTAGGGTAGGTGTCAGAAGCCAGATCTCACCAATTAGAACAGAGTATTTCACACATGAGATAAATGAAGACCTTTTTTTTCTTGGAGAATAGTCTCACTATGAGAAAACTGACTATCACCTCATGCACCATGGACTTCATCTGGAGGAAAAGGGTTTGACCAAAAATCAAATTGCTAGACATCTTATCACAAATCAACATAAAGGAAGCTTAACTATTGATGCATATGTAAAAGTTAAAGGTATCCCAAGATTATTAATTACTCTCACAGCATGTCAACCAGCATTCTGAACAGGTTAAATATAATTCTCTAACCTATATCCAGTATATTTGCTCTCTGTACTTCTATTACCATAATTATACTTCTTCATTTACATTTTGTTGGTTGCAAGAACGAAAGATACTATAGAGTTATCTGAATTTGTGTTGCAGACTAGTGTTCTTTGGAACACTACTCTATGACTCTCACAAATATGTGCCATTTGAGGGATAGACTCCTAATGGGGGTGAGTCCAAAAGTAAGGAAGCCAAGCAGATACACAAAATTCACATTTATTAGCATAGATTTCAAGTCTACTCAAATCAGCCCTTACTATGTTCTATAAGACAGATTGGTCATGGTTGGAAGGACTCTGGTTACAAATCTACTTAAATCAGAGATGACATGAAGCCAAACAACAATGGCTACACATACACACATATACACACACACAACAGTGCTTTGGCATACTGACAACAGTAATGGCATATGAGGAAACTTTCTGACTCAACACATCTCCATTCAAACTTCTGTAGAGCCACTCATGGTTGTCTCCACAAAAGAAACAAAACATTAACATCCAGAAGCCTCTAAATGTGTTTGTATGTAAATGCAATCATACATCACATAGTCAGAGAAAAAAGAATAGAGATGTATACTCTACTGCACACACACACACAAAATGAAAGAAAACATAAAAAAGTCAAATTATGCCTTTCATATACACAGAGAACAATATAAAACAGAATAATGAAAACAAAACAATAACACACAAACAAAACCCCGCAAATATGTAGGCAAATACATATTTGCAGAAATATTTTCTGGCAAGAAAATCCCAATGACAACAAATACAATAAAATAGAAAAAAAAAAGGGGGAAAAAATATATTTTAAAAAAGACCACATAGATACAAATAATACTACTACTATTAATAATAATGATAATAATAATAGACACCATAGATTCTAACCTGGCATCTAAAAATCTGGATCGTAATATCATAACTGCTTCACATGTGCTTTGTTTTAACTGCATCTCAATTGCAGCAAATTTTTTCCGAATTATGCTAACCATCCGTTCTATTTCTTTCGGAGCAATTGGACGAGTGCGACTTTGCTCCCGTAGTAAATTTATTACATGACTGGTAAATTCATTACACGCCTGCAAAAGATGTAAGAAAATAATGAAAATTAAATACAAAGTTTAAAACAATAAACATATAAAACTATAGGGGTAAATTTTAAAACTTTTTCATGCTTTCAAATTTGTGTATTAATTGAAAAAAAAAAAAAAAAAAAAGTAATGAATACAAACATGGTCACTCATTTTGAGGAATGAAAAACAATTGATTTCAACAGAATTAGAATTTAAGGGATGTAACAATAAGAAAAATTCTTTATTTCGGGGGCATAAGGCCAGTAAATTTTAGGGGAGGTGGGGCATAACATAACCCCCAGAATAATAATAATAACAATAATAATAATAATAATAATGGTTTGAAATTTTGCCACAAGGGCAGCAGTTTTGGGGGAGGAGACGAGTCAATTACATTGACCCCAGTGTTCAACTAGTACTTATTTTATCAACCCCAAAAGGATGAAAGGCAAAGTTGACCTTGGTGGAATTTGAACTCAGAACGTAGTGACGAGTGAAATTACACTGAGCATTTCGCTCAGTGTGCTAACAATTCTGCCAGCTAAAAATAATAATAATAAGAGTAATAATAATAATAATAATAACAACAACAATAATAATGGTTTCAAATTTTTGCCACAAGAGCAGCCATTTTGGGGGAAGGGAAAAGTTGATTACATCAACCCCAGAGTTCAACTGGTTCTTAATTCTTTGACCCCGAAAGGAAAAAAGACAAAGTCGACCTTGGTAAATTTGAACTCAGATTGGAACGACGGGTGAAATATTGCTAAGCATTTCATCCAGCATGCTAACGAATCTGCCAGCTAATAATAATAATAATGGTTTCAAAATTTGAAACAAGGCCAGTAACTTTTGGAGAGGGAGCAAAGTCAATTACATCAACACCAGTGCTTGACTGGTACTTGGTTTATCAACCCTGAGAGGAGGAAAAGCAGAGTCGACCCTGGCGGCATTTGAATTCAGAAAGTAAAGATGGACGAAATGCTGCTACGCATTTTCTCCAAGGTGCCAAATCCTGAGTACATATGAACAAAGTACTTTTGACTCAACTTGTAACAGAATTAAATAACAGCTTTGGAAAAGAACATATATCTATTTTCAGTGAGGCGAAATAATAGTAAAGTGATGTAAGTTGCTCTATCAAATAGAGGATTTCTTTTATTGTTCTCAATGGCCCATGACATTGGGGACAACACAAAGATCACAACGATGAAGTATACACCATCCTGCCCCAAACAAAAACACCAAAAAGAAGAAATGGCAAGAGATTTAGACTGAGTAAAAGGATGTACACAACAAAATAATAAAGACTCAGATAGATAAAGAGAAACAGTTACAGATTTTGCCACAAGGCCAGTAATTTTTAGTGGGAGGGGGTAAGTTAATTACATCAACCCCAGTATTTGACTGGTACTTTATTTTATCAGTCCCAAGATGTTGAAAGGCAAAGTTGACCTTGGTAGAATTTGAACACAAAATGCTGAGAGCCAGATGAAATGCAGCTAAGCATTTCGTTTGACACAATGATTCTGCCAGCTCACAGCCTTAATAAATAGATAATAATAATAAATTGCAATAAGGAATGATATCTCACATTGGCATTGGGGAGAAGGTTAGTCAATTAAATTGACCCAGCACATGCCTTGATTTGGCTGACTCCAGAGGAATAAAAGATTAACAGATAACTCCTTTTGATAATGAGGCACATGCTAAACTAATCTTGTTAACAGAAAAAAAAAAAGGTCTTTATGTTGTTTATTAGTTACAGTTCAATTAACAAGAGAGATATGCCAACAAACCATACAAAATGCTTTAGATTCACATTATCACGTGGGAAGGCTTTTACAGGAAGGGAAAGTTAAACACTTGAAAGATTTTGATGTAATGAAAATAATTTTTATATGAAATTAAATGGTAAATAAACAAATTTATAAAATAAACCCACTACTAAAAGATGAAAGAAAGAGGAGTAATCTAGTTATAAAAGGCAATTATATAGTTGAGATTGAAGGTGTAATTTATGAGATGATAGATAATAGCAATTTTAATATATGTTAACAAGAGCACACTTGCAGCATGTAGAATGGGGTGATGGGCAGTCTTATATTAGTAGATGTGCAACATAGCACTAAAATATCACACTAATCATGTATCCTAAGGAAAGGATAGAAGAATCGGGGGTAAATTATGTCAATAAGGGATGGAAGATGGGTATAGTTTTGTAGAGGAGTTAAAGTTGAGAAAGGAAACAGGTGATTTATATTATAGTTTCAAGGTAGAAAATTATCGTTAGCAGGAAACAATTATAATCATAAATGTAGACTCTCTGTACTCTTTTTCGTATTCCATGATTTCAAATTCAAACTTCAATTTCTACTTCGCCCAGTGAGGAGATAGTTACTTCCCTTTATACTGGTGACTATCCAGAGGGCTCAAAGAGTGCAAAATTACATACTCCTAAATTCTGCCAGCTTGCCACTTAATAATAATTCTTTTTAATTTTTGGCACAAGGCCAGCAATTTTCAAGGGAGTGAGTAGTTGATGAAACAATGAAAGGCAAAGCTGGCCTTAGTGGAATTTAAACTTAGAATGTAAAGCCAGAAGAAATGCCGCTAAGCATTTTGTCCAGTTCAGCATAGTAACAATTCTTTGCTTTAATAATAATAATAATAGGAAAAGTCAACCCCAGCAGCATTTGAACTCAGAATGTACAGACAAAATGCCAAAGCATTTTGCCCAGTGCAGTAACAGTTCTGCCAGCTTGCTGTCTTAAATTATGGATATATATGAAGAAAGTACTTTTGGATTATTTCCTAATTAAATACCTACTTTGGAAAAGAAGTGGAATCTATCAGTTATGCAGAATAACAAATGTTCAATTAAAGAAGACCATAAAACACAAGGTGCACCAGCAAGTTTTGAACTCATAACTTTGTGGTTCAGTCATATCCCAGTGTCTTAAATCCTAAAATCAGCTGGAATTCTAGTGTTATAAAATCTGATAGAATTTAGTTTGAATGGTGGCATAAGGTAAGAAATGGTAGAAGAACCATCTAAAGTAATTAGGACAATAATGACATGGAAATATCTAAAATGGAATATAGGAAGTGACTTTCATGGGAGAGGTAATGAAATGTAATTTATATCAATTCAAGCATAGAGCTAGTATGCTTTTATTCTTATAGATTATCTCATCTTAGATATCCAATTTCAGAAAATTCTAATGGTGCAGACTGCAGTCCAAATTCAACGGAGTGGAATATACCCACCCAACATTAGCAGTTAGCTAAGCACAATCAAATATCTAGTAATTCTAAACTTGCTTCAATTTGACAAATACTTTTATTAAAAGTTTTATATTTCGAAGGTTAGGAAACTTATAAATAATGGTTTGAAAATTTATGAAAGGAAAACAGAGAATAAAATTGCAAAGCCATCATATAATAATATTTATCTTTAACTATATTTGTTGCAGCTGGTTAAATTGATAGTATGTATACTTCTATATTTTATCCCTGGCACTGTGTAGTATTCAAAGACAGTTCATTTCTTAACAAGTACTTAAGTTGAAACAAGAAACAGCTACACTAATTCAAAACAGGAGCCAACAAAAGTGTTTTTAAATGCTAGAAACAGCAACCAAATCTTTCCCAAATTAAACTAAAGACTATCTTAAAAATGGAAAGGACTGATTAAATAATGTAATCACAGATATATCAAGAACGATGTGAAGGTCACAGTTGAAACCGTTTTTAATTTTTATTTTACATAGGGCTGCTTGATCAAACCTGATTTAGATGTGGACAAATACGTGTGGATATATATGTATGCATATGCCATGGAGTGAGACTGTATGTGAAATGAAGTGACTCGGGAAACATGTACATTACATGCGTGTGTGTGTGCGTGTGTATATATTATATACATTGCCAAAAGAGACAGCAGAGCTTGGTGTAGTCTTCTGATTTGCCAAACAATCCAATGCCAACATGGAAAATAGATTTTAAATGATGATGATGAAGCTATATATATATATATATATATATATATATATATTCATCTTCGTAACATTTAACCTTCCATTCTTGCATGGATCTGGAAGGGTTTATAGAGGCATATGCTTTTCCCGCAGTCAACCCCTACAAGGTAATATCTCCCCACAACCAGAAATATTTTTGAAAAATAGTGGAAATGAGTGACATTCATTTACAACTATCATGATATATCAAAACAAGAAGACACACACACACACACGTAATGGATTTCTTTTGTTTGTCAGCTATCAAATCCACTTGCCCAAGGTGCCAGGCAGCAGGACTGAAACCATGTGGTTAGGAAGCAGACTTCTTAACCACACAGCCAAGCCTACACACCCACACACATTACATATATATGCTATACTGTAGTTAGATAAAATGAGGCTCAATGGAGAGTTCAGCTATTGCATGGATCATCTTGATTTAGTAAACAAACTCAGATTATGAAGGGGAAGGATGTATGCATAAGTGTTTGAAGGTCCACATTTGTATGCACCATGTATTATATTTTGTGTGTGTGTGTGAGCCTATGTATAGATGTGTGAACAAGACCCATATCAAAATGATGGTCAATTTCATGCATTGCTGCTGGGAAGTATGCATTATATGTGTATGCAGATGTGTGCGTTTATGTGTATAACTGTGCATGCACATACAGGAGTTAGTGTGCCTGTGAGGATGTCAGCGGTAGGTAGGTAGCTGAAGAAGCCATAAATATAAAGAGACAAAGAGAAAACAAGATAAGCAAGAGACAGAGAGTATTAAATTGCTGTCAGAGACAGTAACATGTTCAGTGTCAATTCCTTTGATTGTATGTGTATTAGAGTATGCATATGCATATGTGACTATATGGCATGGAGATTATATATGTATGTGTGTGTGTGTGTGTGTGTGTGTGTGTGTGTGTGTATGTCTATGATGTTTGTCCTTCAGCACCATTTAACAGGTGTTGGTTTGTTTATGTTCCTGTAAATCAGCAGATCAGCAAATGAGGCTGATAAAATAAGTACCATGCTTAAAAAAAAAAAAAAAAAATGGAGTTGATTTGTTTAATTAAAACCCTTCAAGGGAGTGCCCCAGCATGACCATAGTCCAATGATTGAAAGAAGTTGTTTATCTATAATACATAAATATGTATAACATATAACACATATATGTGTGTGTATGTGTAGGTGTTTAAGAGACTGGAAAAGGATGCTTGTTCATTGGTTTGCCTTTTATGTTTATTGATTGGATTATGCTGTTTGTGTGTGCATATATATGTTTAATCTTACTGACTCAGCCACTCCTTTTATCTTCCTCTCTATCACACCCTCTTTCTTTAACAACTGGAATATTCATGTAGCTACTCTACAATAGGACACCAGTCCCTGTCACTCAATACCTCTAATCGCTCATCAACCGGCACAAAGCCAGCCCTCCTTCATTACTACGCGCTCCACCCAGCTGAGGTGGAGGGGTTTGTCTTGCAAGTTAGTGACCCTGTTTGTGCTGGGACCATGTAAAAAGCACTGGTGCTGATGCCATATAAAAAGCACCCAGTACACTCTGTAAAGTGATTGGCATTAGGAAAGGCATCCAGTCATGAACCAAACTATGGAGCCACCTCCAGTCAAACCACTGAACCCATATCAACATAGAAAAACAGATGTATGATGATGATGATATATGTTCTGAAATAGGTCAGCTGCAATGAAATTTCAATAGTACAAGTATGTGTTAAATACATGTGCACACTGGTGTGACCTCATACCAGCATAAGATATGCATACTTTTGTGCATAAAGAACATTTAAAGAAGGGATGAGAAGCTCTAGCAACACTACTGATGTTAATCTCATACATATATACTTACACACAACATTCATATTTAGTTAAATTACATGTATGCGTTTGTGTGTGTGTATTTGTATATGCATGTACATATACAAGTGTATGTGTACAGAAAGACAGACAGAGTTAAACATGTGCACATACACAAATAGTTGATACATTTGCCTTGCTATATAATATTTCTTACAATAGCGATAAGTATTTAGCTACCATTAAGACAAATTTAGATGTCTTCGAGATAGGAGAGAAAGTCTGCAAGTCTGCCACAACAATTGGTTTGATTGCTAAACTTACAAAATGGCAGCAGCTATTCATAACAGCATATTTAATTTAATGATTTAAGATGAATAAAATCTTAAATCTGTACAGTTTCTATAAGATTAGTGGATCGAAAGCTGTATGATACATGACTAGATAAACAGAAGAATGCTTATTAAGTCAGGGCTGAGTTCAAAGATAGGTTATGCACACACTTAAATTCTTTTCTAGATCTGCATGTAAGCAGCTTACTGTTAAAGTAACCTGCTAGCCAATAAGTACGATGACCGATGGGTCTGACACTACTAAGGAAACAGTAAAACTTGGGGCAATTGCTTTCAAGTAACTGAATAAATACCTTTTATGGTTGAAAATGTAATTGAACAAGCGTTCTCAAATGAATTAATGATGAAGTTATTGTTTGTGTGCTAATAAAGAATACAAGAAAGTGGTGTTATGTAGTAGGTGCCAGAAATCATTATCTGATGTCACATGGCTATCAATTTGGACGTTTTTATCATTTCTTTATCACTAGCTCTAGAACATTTTCAATAGTGTTTAGCATTTAAATTCTTCACTAGAAAATCTGTTTGGAATTACTGTTGTTGATGACTGAAGAAAATGTTAAAAGAATTATGTAAGAAACAAAACCCGGTTTTTAACTTTATACCTTAATAGTCAGGTTAGTTCTGACTAAGAATTTTAACCATGGCCAACCACTCAGGTGCTTTTACATACCATCAGCACAAGTGCCATTTGCGTGACACCGGGGTGCTTTTACGTGCCACCAGCATGGGTGCCATTTGCATGACACTGGTATCTGCCACAACTACGATTTTGCTCAGCTACAGTTTAACATTTCTTTCTTTTCTTGTTTTGATGATGATAGGTTGATGATGGTATGTTTATTGGACAATTTATTGTTACACACACACATATACATACAACCATGCTGGTGCACCACCGTAAGAGCTTCAATCAAACAAATTGACCCCAGTACTTTTTTTAAAGATTGGTACTAACTCTATCAGTCCCTTTTCCTGAACCAATAAGCTATGGGGATGTAAAGAAACCAATACTGATTGTCAATCAGTTTAATGGGGGCCAAGGCACAAATACATATTTTATAATATAAATATATAAAGTTGAAATTTATAGAAAAACAAAAGATGAAGACAGGTGTATGAACAACAAGCAAGTACATTTGAGTTTGACACTCAGGAAAATGAAAGTCTTTTACGTTTCAAGCCTACGCTCTTCAACAGAAAGGAATAAAAGAAAATAAACAGAGAGGTATATTGATACCATGCTTAATGTAGACACCATTCAGAACAGAATGTTGTTGTGGGAAACCACAACAACAACTCTCTAAATAAGTACCAGGAGCAAGCAAGTATACAATTTGTGTGTGTGTGTGTGTACTTGTGTGTGTGTGTAAAAGATAATAAAAAAGTGAGGGTGGGATCTGGTTTATAAAAACAAAATGATTATATTTTTGATTGAATATTGATTTATAACTTCATTTCTTTTATGTCAGTCAGTTTTTAACCCTTTTGTGACTATATTTCAAAGAAGAATAGACCGCTTTTGTGTAGTTTAATTAATTTTAAATTTGCTGAGTTTTGTAAAATAACTACAACTTTTTATATTTATTGGTATTATTAAGCAGGTATTTGACAAAGAAACGATAAATTTTTAATAAGATGAAGCCATATCCGTTGTCCACATTGATATGTACATTTTCCATACTGGAATTAGCTGAATGAGGCAGTATTCTAAGAAAAAACTTAATTGATTTAATTTTTTAATGTTTTTTTTTTCTTTTGCAAATAAAGTTTTTTTTTAAATTTCAAAAAGGCCTTCTAATGCTGAGACCACTAGCCCATGGGGTACATCATGAGAGATGTAGATGCATGTCACAACTGCATAAGCAATGTGAATGAACAGAGCCAGAGAAGAGATATATGCACAACAATTTCCGACAGTTTCTGTCTACCAAAGTTCACGCACATAGCATCAGTCAGTCTAAGGCTATAATAAAAGACATTTGCCCAAGGTCATTAAGATGACAAAAAAAAAAAAAACACATGATTGAGATGCAAACTTAATCATATAGCTACATCTGTACCTAAAGTCTATTAGCCAAGTGTATCCATCTATCTATCCATCTTCTCTGCAAGCATCATGAGGATAGAGTCCTCAGGCACCTCCGCCTTAGGTCCCATCAGAGGTAACCATCATTAGACTTTCTGGCTAGATTCCCGAACGAGACCAACCGAGACAATGGATATTATCCAACCATCTTATTCTTGGTCTATCCATTGGGTTTCCTGCTGGTTACCTCAGCTTGAAGAATCTGTGTTGTAATTCTTTTCTGGGACATATTAGTCAGGTAAGAATGAAATCTCAAATGAGATTGTTTTAAACATAAATATGAACACACTTGTTTAGCAGCAGAAGATAATTGAGTAATTAAGTGTTTTACAATAGAGGATTGGTTAAGAGAGTGACAATTTAGGACAGGTCAATTGGGACTGAAAGGATAATTAATATGAGAAATTATAGGGGAGAATTTACGAAAAAACAACAGACGAAGGCAGGTGGTGTAAACAACAAATGGATGTATTATTATAATGCTCGGGAATAGAAAAAGTCTTTAACGTTTCGAGCCTACGCTCTTCAACAGAAAGGAACACAGAAAGAAATAAGGAGAGAAACAAGGAGAGAAAAAAAATTATAAATTTTAGCTTTTACAAACAAATACATATATAAGCAAGGACCTTCTTTACCTGTTCATATTTTTCAAGTTCTGTATGATATATCTGTCGTATTTGTGCAAGCTTGGCCCTGTAATCTGAATGTTCAATCGCACTGTCGGGTTGGCCTGGACCACTGGATGCAGCCGCTGTTGCATTAGCTGCAGCCGATGAGCCACCTCCTTTCTCAGGCCCTGCAACACCTTCAGCAATCAACATGTTATCCAGTCTCATTAATTGAGGGTCTGCAGGTTCTTCTTCTTGTGTACCACGGATACTTAAAACTAGAATAGAAGAAAAAGATAAGGATAGCTGTTAGAATAGAATTCTCAACTTCAATGTGGTGGGTTATTTATAACAATAATAATGATTCTAACATAACCCAAAATGCCAAAGTTTCAAGTGGTCAATGTAGCATATAGTAAATGTAATGATTCACTCACTATATTAGTAGCACTTAATTTAACAATCACAGAAGGATTTCAAGCAGAAACAGTCTTTTCAGGATTAGAACTCAAAATTTTAAGTGACCTAACTGAACATTGCAAAATATTTTCAAACACTATCAATTCTGTGAATTGACTGCCATAGCAACACAATGCAGTTTCTATGATACTTTACTAGACTTTCTACTCTAATGCAATAGTAAGGATACTTATTTTAAAGCATAATTGATAAAAAATATCATTAGTTCACTTTATTGTGAACAGAAAGTAATAAGGAAGTGTCTGTAATTCAGTAGAGGACAAATATTGCTGAAGAGTTCAATCAGTGCAAGATATAGATGTACATAGGCATACACAGAAAAATATAATTATACATATTATATCATGAGCTTTCACAGTTTTGTTACTAAATTCAACTAACAAACCAAGCATTGACCTGAGGCTATAGTAGAAAGCGCTTTCATAAGATGCCATGCAGTGGGAATGAAAACAGACATGGTTGAGAAACCAACTTCTTAACCACATAATATTGGTGTTCAATGAATCACACAGTAAGCCATATGATAATAAATGTTTCAGCCTAGGGCAAAACTGACTGAGCACACATGCAATGAAAGGCATTCCTGTCGAGATCAACCATTTATTATTATTTTTGCACTGTTCAACTATTTAAATGCAAACACACACACACACACACACACACACACACACAAATACATACAAGCAAACCACCACTACCATCATCATCAGTCATTTTATGCTTGCTTCCCATGATTGTGTGTATATGTATACACACAAGTATATATATATATATATATATATATAACTACATACACATAAATACACAAACACACATACATGTATGTATGTATGCATGCATATATGTAAACATATGTATCTCTTTCTCTCTCTATTTATGTATATGTGTATATATATATATATATATATATATATATATATATATATATATATATATATATATATATATATATATACAGGGAGAATTCATGAAAAAACAACAGACAGGTGGTGTAAACAACAAATGGGTGTATTAGTATAACACTCAGGAATAGAGAAAGTCTTTAACGTTTCGAGCCTACGTTCTTCAACAGAAAGGAACAGAGAAAGAAACAAGGAGAGAAAAAAATATGTGTAGTGGTCAGCGATCTATCATGTTGAATGCCGGACAGAAGACACACACACACACACACATATATTAATGTTTGTTTTTATGTCAAGTAATAAATAAAAACAATTTAACATTAAACTGAAAAAATCATTCAATACTTTTTAGTAGTGTATAAATTTATTAATATTTACAAGGGAAATGTTGACTGACTTTGAAGTTTAATCTTGCTAACCATCAAGTTGAAAGGTCAAAGTCACCGTTAACTTTCTCAGAGCAAAAGACAACATACACACACAGAGGCATGCACATGTCTTTCATATATATGCATGTGTATGTGTGTATGTAGAGAGAGAGAGAGAGAGAGAGAGAGAGAGAGAGAGAGAGAGAGAGAGAGAGAGAGAGAGAGAGAGAGAAAGAAAGAAAGCTAGATAAATTCAATTAGGTTTGTTATATCTACATGGAGCACAAAAAGAATACAGAATACATATATAAGAAAATATATATGTATATAAATAACTTATGCAATGTCTTATCTCAACAGCTGTTTCAAGAAGCCAAGAGTTGTGTAATAATCATAATTTGCAGGAGATATATGCAACAAGTTATAAGCATGCAACTGGTGACAAGTCAGATAAAGTTATTATAGCAAGTCCAGTTTCCATTATCAAAAGAAGATTGGCAAATATATATGTATAGACACACACACTTCTATACACTTGACAGGATACAACAGGTTGGAGGATTGTGTTGTGCTCTAAAGCCTGCATTGGTATACTTTCTTCCTTACATCACCCACTTCATAGTGTGAATTGGGTGCTTTTTTTTTTTTTGTCGTAGTACCAGTACCAGTGAGCTCAGCATATTACTCACAAAACTAAGATCTCCCACCTAAACTAAGTGGAGCTACATTAAGAAGGGAAGTAGGTGATGAAAGGTTGGCAATTAAAGGAAGGGGCTAGAACAGGTTTCTTTCTGTAGAATACATGGCTGCTCACATTATACAAGGGCGAGAGGGGGTAATTGATGTGGAGCTGGAAAGAGATTTTGTATGCATGTATATGTGTGTGTGTGTGTGTGTGTGTGTGTGTGTGTGTGTGTACAAAGACAATCTACATTTTTCTATAGATGTTTTCTGAAGAAAAAACAAAAACAAACTTTACAATAGGTGCATCAAGCATCAAGATGTTTTACTAAAAAATTTTCCTTCGTTTTCATTTTAACTAATCTATATTTCTGTTAAAATAATGAATGTTTGGGAGATAATTAATCAAAATAACGGCAAACAAAATAATCACACACCCCACCCACAAAAAAGAACATCACAAACAATAAAAGAACGACAGTCTAAAATATAAACTAGATAAATAAATGAATATATAAAATATTTGTATTAACAACTAGAAGATTCTTTTTTTTGTACAATAGGTCATGCAATGTTTAGCAGTTCCTTGAGTTATTGGCGAAATATTGATATCTTATCTAGTTTCTCTGCATTTGATTAATCTGATTTCATTTAGATTATAACGGAAGAGAATGGTGCTAAGAGAGGGAGTGAGTGGGGAGGAGAGAAAAAGAAAGACAAAGGGAAGAAGAGAGAGAGATGCAGAGAAGCAAAATGTCACTCATCATTCAATAAACAACAGAAGAGAAGAAAAAGAACAGGATTTAAGGTTTCTAAAGATATTTCCGAACTACAAATACAATTTTGACTATTGGTTTATACATGTGTGTGCGTGTATGTGTATGTGTGTGTATGTGTGTGTATGTGTGACAGTGTTTGTGCACATGTATATATATATATACATATACATATATATATATATATATATTTGTGTGTGTGTGAAATAGATAAGTGTATACATGTACATTCATGCAAATGGTTTAACCCTGGATAAATTTCTTCATTAACTTAGTGCACCTGCTCTTTGTGTTTGTGCGTGTGTGTGAGTGAGTGAGAGAGAAAGAGAGAGAGACAGAGAGACAGAGAGATAGAGAGAGAGAGAGAAAGAGAGAGTGTGTAGGAACAGGCATGGCTGTGTGGTAAGGAGTTTGTTTCTCAACGACATGGTTCTAGGTTCAGTCCCACTGCTTGGGCTTCTTGGGCAAGTGTCTTCTGCTATAGCTTCAAGCTGACCAAAGCCTTGTAAGTGGATTTAGTTGACAGAAATTGAAAGAAGCCTGTTATACACACACACATATATATATATATATCATCATCATCATCATCATCATCATCGTTTAACGTCCGCTTTCCATGCTAGCATGGGTTGGACGATTTGACTGAGGACTGGTGAAACCGGATGGCAACACCAGGCTCCAGTCTAATTTGGCAGAGTTTCTACAGCTGGATGCCCTTCCTAACGCCAACCACTCAGAGAGTGTAGTGGGTGCTTTTACGTGTCACCCGCACGAAAACTGCCACGCTCGAAATGGTGTCTTTTATGTGCCGCCCGCACAAGCCAGTCCAGGGGCACTGGCAACGGCCACGCTCAAAATGGTGCATCTCATGTGCCACCCGCACAAGAACCAGTCCAGGGGCACTGGCAACGATCTTACTTGGCTTGCCGGGTCTTCTCACGCACAGCACATTTCCAAAGGTCTCGGTCAGTAGTCATCGCCTTGGTGAGGCCCAATGTACGAAGGTCTTGCCTCACCACCTCAGCCCAGGTCTTTCTGGGCCTACCTCTTCCACGGGTTCCCTCAACTGTTAGGGTGTGGCACTTTTTCACGCAGCTATCCTCATCCATTCTCACCACATGTCCATACCAGCGCAATCGTCTCTCTTGCACACCACAACTGATGCTTCTAATGTTCAGCTTTTCTCTCAAGATACTTACACTCTGACGGGTATTCACATTGACATTACACATCCAACGGAGCATACTGGCTTCATTCCTTGCGAGCTTACGTATGTCCTCAGCAGTTACAGCCCATGTTTCACTGCCATGTAGCATGGCTGTTCGTACGCATGCGTCATACAGTCTGCCTTTTACTCTGAGTGAGAGTCCCTTTGTCGCCAGCAGGGGTAAGAGCTCTCTAAACTTTGCCCAGGCTATTCTTATTCTAGCAGCTACACTTTCAGCGCACCCACCCCCACTACTAACTTGGTTGCCCAGATAGCGGAAGCTATCGACTACCTCTAGTTTTTCACCCTGGAATGAGATAGAAGTTGTTTCCTGTTTGTTTACAGTCTTTATTGCACCTGAACATCTGCCACAAACAAAAACTAACTTGCTAGTTAACCTGCCTTTGATGTTGCTGCACCTCTTATGTGTCCATAGCTTGCACCGGGTACATCTTATAGAGTTACTACCTACTCCTTTTCTACATACTGAGCTGGGCCATCTACCTGACACACACACAAACATATATATATATATAAACATATCTTACTACCAAAACAATTTAGTGCTAACAAAAAGAAGAGCAGCTGTTCCAAAATCATGCCTCAAATAAATTCCAATTCAACATGTCTAGGATGAAAACAGAAAAAGAAAACATACATACATACATGCATACACACAACCACACATTTGTACAGTTTAAAAGAAAAAAAAATACAGGAATTTGTATACTAAATGGATACTGAAAGAAAATGGTGCACAATACAACTGGAAATAACTGCAAAAAAAGCCAAAAAAAATGAAGAATCACTTTTAGACTAACAGGAGATGCACACTTTGTTTAGCAGAGAAAAAAATAATCAGTCTGAGAAGGCCTCCTGAATTCACAGAACATACCCATGACAAAAATTAAATTATAGCCAACTGGTCAGTTCTACCCTTACAACAAAGGGCTAGCTTTTGTCCTATTTCAAGTAATCATCCCCCACACAACTCTTCTTAGAGGAATATATTTTCATGCATAGACATGCTTTTTCAAAAATCCTCTCCCTCACCATGTCTGTGTGTCTCTTTCTCTCTTTCCACCTATCCTTCTCTATACAAAAAATTCAGGTAGACAGTTGTCACTGGAATGCTGACACCTAGGATAATAGCTAAAGGAATCAATATAAAAGATATAACTCTGAAGGGCTTTAAAGGCCAACCTTGTTTTATGACTCATTTTCAACACAGGGCGGGACTAGGGGAGTTTTAATCCATGTTTTTTTTCTTCTTTTTTTAAATCTCTGTGACTTGTAAACTGGATTGTGGTGTTCTTACACTTCCAGTACAAAAGAGCTCAAGTTATACTTTTTTGGCTGTTATGAATACTGTGAGCGCACGCATACACTAACGTGTGTTTATACACATAAAATGATAAAGAAAGGTAGAGACATAAAGAGAACAGGTGGGTAGAGAAAGGGAAAGATTTATGTATAACAAATTGCACTCAAAATTTTGAAAGGGATGTAAGTTAACATGATGGCTATACAAACTATTTGTAAACAAACATCTGTCACTCCCCCAATAAATATGCACATTTGTTTTCAAATAAGTGTATCTTGTTATCAGTATCTCGTCTTTGTATCTATGTATTGTTTGTAATGTTACATGCAAGTTGCATGTTCTGTTTAGTTTCTTTGTCAACTAGCAATGATTAAAACTTTCTTTAATGTTTCGATATAATAAAAGAAAAAAAAATTTAATGTCTTGATATAATAAAGAATAAAATTCTTCAATTCTGGAAATACTTGGACCAAGAAATGCTTGAAAATTGTGTAAGAGTATATTGGTTGTTCTTTTATTGCCACTTTCGACATACACATACTTGCATTAATAAATATAAAGCTTCTGAAATGGAGAAAATTCACTGTTGCTTTGCTCTATAATGGTAACACATTTGTCATGTTCACAGAAGACGTGGGTTTCAGTCCCCGCATCTTTCTTTCCACTCAAAGAGTTTTTTAAAATCCAATATTCTTCAAGTGAATATTTATAACTTTATTTCGAGCTCAGCTGTTAAAAATCACACACACACACACACATTATGAGCCATGCTTAACCTGCTGTATTATTCAAACAGTTAAATAAGGAAGTCAACGTGAACTTTGCAGTAAATATCTTTGCTCTCAATAAAAACACTTGAGTTCCTCAATCAGCAAATGTTGCAGAGTTTTAAAATAATGACCTCAATTCAAAAACAGATCAAACACACAAATTCCCCATATACACACAACAGGCTGCTGGTTGACAGAGTAGCTAGAGTGCCAGACAGGTTTTGGAGCCTGACGATATGCCATAAAGCTAAGCCCTCTATGGACGGGAAACCGGCCTTCTCCAGCTAAATATATACTGCTTTACATCTTAGAGTGTGCTGACTTGGATGGATTCTTAGGACTTTTAGAACAAGAGATCAGGAAAC
>NC_142928.1:165079272-165119272 GCF_046866305.1 Octopus bimaculoides
ATGCTAAAGTGAGTAAACCAACATAGTGGAAGAACAGCAGAGACAGCTTATAGAAAGAAGCAAGATGGTGTTGGTGGCAATAATGATAGTATGCTGCTGCTGCTTCTAGTAAAGGTGGTTGTGGAAGTGGCCCTGTAGTGGTGGTGGTGGAGATGGTAGGGAAGAGAGAAAGAGATCAGGAAAGATGTGAAGCTGACTAAGGGAATATGACAACTGTGCCAACACCACTATCAGCTACTGTGGCTTCAGACTTGTTTTGTGTATTGAAACACACCACACTGCTGACACACAGTGGAGAGAGAGAGAGAGAGAGAGAGAGAGAGAGAGAGAGAGAGAGAGGGGAGAGAGAGAGAGAGAGAGAGAGAGGGAGAGAGAGAGAGAGAGAGATTGATATGAGGAAAAGGTTGGAAGGGGGGGACAGCCAACAAGGGAGACAGTGACAGAGGCACATATCTGGTTGACATAAATAGTTCTCACACTTCAGTGATGTTTGCTTGCTCTAGCCAAAACTATCAACCACACAGACAAGTAAAGTCTATGGTGATGATATTTTACTGCAAAGCAAGAAGATGCAAATATATGTGATTAGCTTAAAAACGAATAATTAATAAAATACAAAGACAAATATTAACGACGATAAAAGCAAAGGAAGGAGAGAAACGTTCATAAAATATAAATAAACAGGGAATAAAATATAATAGGAATTTATAATAAATAATATAAAACTCAGCAATGAATGTCTAATAAATGGCACCCTGTAATAGCCTGAGAAGCATTTGCTTATAACTTGAAGGGAAATCAACTGAGAGAAGTAACAGTGGAGATTTTGGTATTTAACCTTTTGTTCAACATCAGGTTGAGAACTACAAGGTCACAACAGCCTGTCCACTGATGAAGCAATTGGACAAACCAGGAAGGAAGGGAATGAGTGAGTGAATGAATGAAGGAGGGAGGGAGGAAGGGTGGTAGTGGAGTGAATGGGCAATGGAAAGGGTACATGGGCGGGTGGGGTAGGGTCATATCGAAGGTTTCCCTTAGTTATAATTACATTATAGCAGGAATAATCTATAGAAACTGCCTGTTTTTAATAACAAATGCACAGCATATTTAGAATTTGGTTGGGGATAGATAATCTAATAACTTTGATAACGTGACTGTGTGTGTGTGTGTGCGCACGTGCATGCTTGTGTGTGTGTGTACATATGCCTGTGTGTGTGTGTGCATACACATGTATGCAGGAGGTTATGAAGTTCATTTTGCAAAAGGCATCTTTCCAGGTTTGATCTCACTGCAGGGGTACCCTGACTAAATGTCTTCTTGCCATAATCTTCAGTTGGCCAATGCCCTGTGACTGAAATTTTTTGTGTGTGTGTGTGTGTGTGTGTGTGTGCGCGCGTGCGTGCACATGCATGGTTGGGTGATTAAGGAGCTTGTTGTGCAACCATGTGGTTTGGAACTCAGTCCCATTGCATGACTCCTCAGGCCGACGTGTGCCTCATGAGTGAATTTGATAGGAAGAAACTGTGAAAACATGTCATATAAGTATGTGTGTGTGTGTTTGCACATCCACACTACTTGACATCTGGTGTAGGTTTGTTTACATCCTTGTAACTTAGCATTTCAGCAAAACTGAATGATAGAAAAAGTACCAATCTTAAAAAATAAATACCGGGTCAATTTGTTTGATTAAACCCATCATGGCTGCAGTCCAATAGCTGAAGCAAGTAAAAAGATATAAGTATGTATGGGTATGTCTATCGGCTAGATGTCTGATGTCTATACACATCAGTGGGAAAACTGGGGACAGGACAATGCTTTTTGAATGAAGACCCTTGTAATATTTGTTCTGCCCTAAGTTATATAAACACTTGCTAGTCACTCTCATCATCAAAATTGCAATGGACCAGAAATTGGTATGTTGAGAAGCTGTAACCAACAACACTGTTGTTTCTGAATTTGGTTATACAATAAGACAATGTATTTGTTTGGATTAATGATAATAATAATGATTTCAAATTTTGGCACAAGGTCAACAAGCTTGGGGAAGGGGGCTGGTCAATTAGATCGATTCCAGTATTCAACTGGTATATTTTCATTGACCGTGAAAGGATGGAAATGCAAAATCTGCCTCAGTGGAATTTGAACTCAGAACATAAAAGACGGATGATCTGCCGCTTAACATTTTGCCTGGCATAGTAATGATTCTGCCAGCTTGCCACAATAATAATAATAATAATAATAATAATTTGTTCGTTTTATTGGCCACAAGGGCTAATATCAATTAAAGACATATAAGGACAAAGACAGGACGAAGGTTACAAAAGGTTTTGTCCGAAAAGGTAGGAAAGTTCGTCTAAACAGGGGAAGAAAACGGAGAAAGATATAATAAATAAATAGATAAATAAATAAGTAGAACTCCCAAAGGGGGAGGCGCTTCGAAAAAGGAAAGGTTACACGTGGAAAAACCCATAAAACCACGGGAGCCTGGTCAGAAAAAATAAGAAAGGGGTATAGAGCCCTTTCTCCTTTTACATTACCTTTTTTTTTTTTTCTACAGGTGTATTCTCAGAATTGGTCCGTTTATACTGGTCATTTTTCCAACAGTCACCCATCTTTCAACGAATTTGCTATGAGACAGCACTTCCCTCTCTACTCTCATCTTCCTTTTCAAGTGGAACTTGAAAAAGTTGATGAGGCCTTGGCCAAAGAGGAAAGTGTCTGTCTTTAACCCTTTCAAACGGGTCCACCATATCACCTCTTTCGCTACAGCCACTAGGCATAGGAAAATTGCCTTGCCCTCCTGGTTAAAGGAGGTCGGCGGGCCAATTCTCACGATGGATCCAGCTGATAGCCGGATCCGTCCTACACGTGACAGTAGCTGTTCGATATAGACCCACAGGTCAGCAATGCTCGGGCACTGGACGAGTGTGTGCAGAACGGTTTCGTCGTCCTGAGCGCACCTCGGGCAGGCCCGGTTGACGGCACTTCCATGTCAGTAGAGTTTATCTCGAACAGGTAGCGCACCTCGGTAGCACTGCCAGGCGAGGGACCTTTGGAAATTATCCATGGGCCCCGGCCCGAAAGTTCTCCTGAACAGACTGCTTAGCTGATAATAATAATAATAATAATAGTTCCAAATTTCGGTACAAGGCCAGCAGTTTTTCAGGGGAGTGGGTAAGGATGAAAGGCAAAGTCGATCTCGGCAGAATTTGAACTCGGAACCACCCAGAAAGCTAACGACTGCCAGCTCACCACCTTAATAAAAAAAATAATAATGATAATAATAAATGTAATAGAGTGGATTCTTTCATTCAAAGCTGAAGCATCAGTCTATCACTACTGTAAATTTCCCATTTATGTTCTCCCATCATGAAAAACTTAAACAGAAGTAATCTTGAAAGTTTGGTACTTATTTTATCGGCCCCTTTTGCCAAACTACTAAATGAGAGAATATGTAAACACGCTAAAATCAGTTGCCAAGTGGTGGTGAGACACAAACACAGTCACACACACACGATGGGCTTTCTTCAGTTCCTGTCTCCCAAATTCATTCATAAGGATTTGGTTGGTCTGAGGCTGAAGTAGAAGACACTTGCCTGAATTCATAATCCTAGTGTTGAAGTACAGTAACTGCTTTCTTGAGGTATGAATTATATATATATATATATATATATATATATATATATATATATATATATACATATATACATACATATATATATATATATATATATACATACATATATACATACATATATATATATATATATATATATATATATACATACATATATACATACATATATATATATATATATACATACATATATACATACATATATATATATATATATACATACATATATACATACATATATATATATATATATACATACATATATACATACATATATATATATATATATACATACATATATACATACATATATATATATATATATATATACATACATATATACATACATATATATATATATATATATATACATACATATATACATACATATATATATATATATATACATACATATATACATACATATATATATATATATATATATATATATATATATATATATATATATATACATACATATATACATACATCCACATATATCCTATTTATTTATCAGTCAAAAACACGTACTACAGAATTGAGAAGATAGCTCATAAAGTATTTCCAAAGATCTCCTGAAGAGGGCCTAACCCCAAAATATTGAAATTCAAAGTAAAAGCATAAACCATTGACTTGTAATACAAGTTGGTTTCTAACTCACACTGTTTTTGATTTAAAAAATAAATAAAAAACATTTAACTATATCCAACAATGCTTCATGCAAACTATCCTACTTAAATATGTGTCTACAACAGATTTATGTTGATTTTGTGTAAGCATTACCAATGTAGTCTAGAACAAAATAATATAAATTAGTCTATTGGTTTACTAAGTTTTAGGGGATATTAGCCATTTCTGCAGGTAGTGGCTGTGCAGAAAGTTGATTCAGAGTTGTGGTAGTTATGCCTTTCTCCATTGACAATAATCATTGAGAGAAATGAAATGAAATATCTAAACTGAAGCATCAAAAGTTTTCAGAGTTTGTCAGAGTAAGTGGAGAAGATGCAAAGACAGAAAGAGAAGAGGAGGGGAAAAAGAAGTGAAAGAAAATACAGGCCTATAGATAGGCTTAGAGCAATAGAGAAAGGAGGGGGAGCAGAGAGATATGAGTAAAACGAGAGGAGGAGAGAGACAAAGAGAACACAGTAGATTAAAAAGACAAAGCTTACAATAAATATAAAAGGCTTTTGTTAAGTAATGCAATTTAATGATAATGCAAGATGACCTTGGGAAATATGTTCAGTTTAGAGATATTGATATAAATCATGATTCTTAAGAGATATATATCTTTGAAAGAGACCTAACAGAAAGCTATGGCAAACTTCATTCCTCCATTATAAAGGATTTTGCTGGGTAAAAAACAAAAAAAAAAGAAGAAAAAGAAAGAAAAGAAAAACATCAAACAAAAAAAACAAACAAATGTGCTAGTTTAATTATATATTTGAGATAACAACAAAAATGAAAAATAGAGGAAATCTCTGGTGTATATGTGTGTATATATATATATATATATATATATATATATATATACAGATACATATATCTACATACATATGTGTGTGTGTATATATGCTCTGTATGTATACGTATATATGTAAGAGTATATGCGTTTACTATTAATTTATGTAATAATATGTAATCTGAGGAAATAAGTATTTTGACACATACAAGATAAACAGATAGCAGGAGTTTTTTTGTGTTTTTTAATAATGAGGCACAATGCCAAAACTAAGCTTGTTAACAGAAAAAGTCTTTATGTTGTTTATTCGTTATGGTTCAATTAACAGAAAAGATATACCAACAAACCATACAAAATGCTTTAGATTCACATTATTAACACACGGGAAGGTTTTATAGAAAGGGAAAATAAACACTTGATCCAATTGATGTAATGTAAACAATATATTTTTTTTTTTCCATATGAAATGGAAATAAGAAAAGATTTATATTAAAACACATACAATCATACACATAAGCCAGAATGATGAAAGAAAGAGAAAGTAAGTAATCTATTTAGAAAAGGCAATTATATTGTTGAAATTGAAGGTGTAATTTATATGAGATGATATATAATAGCAATTTTAATATGCATTAATAGGTCCACCGTTGCAACATGTAGAAGATGATGGTGGGGGGTTCTTGTAATAGATGTGCAACATCAAATTTATATGTCATAGTGATCATGTGTACTTAGAAAAGGATATAGGCATAAGGAGTAAGATAAGGTAATAAGTAATGGTAGATGGTTTGGGTTGGTTGAGTAGAGAGGAAAAGACAAGAAAGAAATAGATGATTTCTCATGATATATTTAAGGTAGAACATTACCATTCTAGGACAAAGAGAGATTAAGTTAACTAATAAATGCAAGAAAACCAAAACAATTCTAGATTGAGAAAGAGATACTTTATTGTGTGTGTGTGTGTGTGTGTGTGTGTGTGTGCCCCCCTCTCTGTTTGTGTCCTTGTCTTAATATCATGTGATGATAGCAAATGCACATCACCATTGTACAAGTCTTCCATGAAGAACATGTTTGGCCATGGGAAAATACTACCATGCTTGGAAACATTTGAGAGTTGAGGAAAGGAGGGGCATCTGGTTGTAGGAGACTTGGTTTAACAAATTTTGTTTGACTTATGCAAGCAAGGAAAAGGGAACATCAAGATGATGATAGATGAGCGAATGAATGGCTGTTGGTGATATGTCATTTCTAAAATGAAGTGTGGAATTTTAAAATTTACTTCTTTATAATTTATTATGCTGGTACTATACTCAATAAGGGTTTATAGCTGGGATTAACAGCCAAAATGGGAGCTTTATACAGTCACTTGACCTGCTGAATAGCCATGGTTGGAATGCTTTTCATTGATATGTACAGGATTAAGATTGGCTAGGGCCAAAAAAGACAAGAACTACAACTACAGGGGAACATCTATGCATGGTTAGTCACACAACAAGCTACAATTAACAGCTAAATCTCCATCAGATAACACCTTACCATCCATATAAGGAAAGAAACATAGGATAATGCTTAAGTTTTAGATACAATATACCTGAAGATCAGGGGAAAACCTGGGACTAAAGAACAACCACTACTACACAAATAAATGAAGAAATCTACAAGCCACTGAAGGAATCTAAGCCACAAAGACAGCCTCTATGCAGTCAACTGACCAGCTGGAAATAACCAAATTTCCCCCAAATTACACCCTACTAAAAAGGAGAAAAACAAATTGATTTAAGTGGTCAATGATGCACATGTTCAAATAAAAGGAGATGATCACAGCCAAGATACATCCGATTGCAGTTGTCAGAGGCTACAAAAGAAGCGAAAGTATTTGCTGGTTGACAGATTGATCGACAAAGGGCTACTTTTTATTTGCAATATTTACCTTTGTTATAGAGTAGATTACAACAAATTTATATCTTGTCTCACACACAGTCCCAGATGCAATACAGGTAATCCTCACTTAAAAATTGACAAAGAAAATAGAACCTGGTAAAGTTGACACATAATCAAACAGCTGATCCTGATGATAAAAGGGTAGATTTAACTTCATTTATTTTTTAAATAGTCTTACTCGTTGGACGGTGGCCATGCTGGAGCACTTTTAGTCACATTATTCAACCCTATACTTATATTTTTAAGTCTGGTACTTCGGTCTTGTGTGGCAAAGCACTAAGTTATGGTGTCAAAGAAACCAACACTGGTTGCCAAGCGGTGGGATGGAGGGGAGGGGAACAAACAAACGTATGACTGGCTTCTATACAACTTCTGTCAAACAAATTCTTATTGGGACTGAACTATATGGTTGCGAAGGGAACCTCTTAATCACACAGTCGTGCCTGCACACACACAACCTTCAAAGTACTTGGCTGTTAAGGTAGAAAATAGTACGAATGAACTCAGGATCATGATTTCAAACCAAACTTCTAACCTCACAGCCATAGCTGAACACATATCACAGTCTTTAACCCTTTAGCATTCAAGCCGGCCATATCTGGCCAAACTATTTTACCTGTTTTATGTTCAAACTGGCCAGATCTGGCCTCTCACACCTACTCTACAATGCCATTCTAAAAAATAAACAATAACATCATCGAAACCTCAAAGCTACAAGATAATGCATGATTAATTCAAAACAATGGGATTAAATAAGCATAACATTTGATAGAAAAATCTGAATGCTAAAGGGTTAATAAGCAAAAAATAGCAGTGAAAATGAAGTGGTAAAGTCTTGGGATCACAAATCATATACTTGATGAAAGCAAGGTTACACAAGTGTGTGTGTGTGTGCTTGCAACCTGGAGTTAAAAATTTGCATGAGATTCCATAGATGTCTTGGGTTAGAGTTATACTTGCTATGAGTATAACAGTTAACAGCTTTGTTATAGGAAAAACATGACGATTGAGAAGTTTAGTTGAAAAGACCTTTGGAGGAATGAACTCACAACTCAGAACTTCTAACACTAGACATAGGTCCTTCTAGCATTATGAAATCGTTTAATGTGGGCAACAACCCAAGTTAAGGATTGCTGTCTGTCTTGATGCAAGTAAGAACTCAAGCAAAGTTCACCACAAAACTACAACAAATTCTACTACCACTACTACTACTTATACTACTACTGCTATCCTCACCACATGCGATGCTGCTGTAGAACAGTTTTCTGTCTGTTCTTGCTAACATGGTCATTTATTCCATATGCATTCTTTTCAATCTCGTGCAAGTCCATCATCAATATTGAGATGAAGGTAGAAATGAAAAGATGGAAAAAGTGACACTGATTGAGGAGTGAGTGTATGAGAGAGAGGGAGAGAGAGAGAGAGAGGAGGCATAAAGGAAGGAGGAAGGTAGTGATGAGGGGTGGTGAGAGACTGAAGGATATTAATAATGGCTGGCTAGCTATAGCTTGCTCAGTAAAAACCTTAGAGTGAACAGATTTAATTGTGTCTCCAACTTGAGGTTGGATTATAGATATACATATATAATTTTAATTAATCAAACTAAAAACTCCTATGAAAATATAAAAATATCTCGGTAAAAGCGATGAAGGTGAAAAAGAATATAAACATGAATAAACAGCAATAATGATAAGAACAACAATAATAATAATAATTTGTGTAATTTAAAAATTGACATTTTTCCAATTTAACAATTCATTACATAAAGTGAAGCTAAAAAATGGCTTTAAAAAAAAACGGTAAAAAAAATAAAAGCTGAAAACCCAGACAAAATAGGTTTATTTGAAAGGATGTGTGATATATAATAATAACAATCAATCTCAGTGGAGAATCTCAGAAAAATCTCTCTCCTATGTAAAAAAGAGACGAGGAGGAAGCGTGTGAAATAAACCTGAATACAACAACAAAGACAATACAGTATGTTTATTGTATACAGTCTTTTGTTTCAGAAAAGCAACTGAAATTCAAACAAAAGCCATGAAGAATAAATCACAAACTTGTGAGACACTTGTAATTAAATTTATAATTAGAACACAATCTCACTCCTTTACTCTCATGTATGTAATTTGCCTGGTGACTAGAGTTTGCTTTGTTAGTTCCTTTCTCCCTTATGCATTCCATTTCTATAAAAATTCATGTGCCATGGAATTCTTAAAAGAAGAGAAAAGAGGCAAGCGGAGAAAAGGGAGGGGAGCAACAGTGGAAGTGAGTAAAATCTAGCAGAGGTGCTCGCTTTTTGCTAGCCGCTCTGCCCATATACCCTTTCTTAATTCAAACATGAAATTCTTATTGGCTGTGTGCTAAGACGTTTGCTTCTTAACCCCATAGCCTTGGGCTCCATTGCATGACTCCTACTATAGCTCCAGGCTAACCAAAGCCTTGCGAGTGGATTTGGTAGATGGAAACTGAAAGAAGCCTGTTGCATGCACATGCGTGTGTGTGTGTTTGTGTGTGTGTGTGTGTGTGTGTGTGTGTGTGTGTGTGTGTGTGTGTGTGTGAAATGCTTGGCATACACACACACATTCTTTTATTCTTTTACATGTTTCAGTCATTTTGACTGCGGCCATGCTGGAGCACCGCCTTTAGTCGAGCAACTCGACCCCAGGACATTCTTTGTAAGCCTAGTACTTATTCTATTGGTCTCTTTTGCTAAACCGCTAAGTTACAGGGATGTGAATGCACCAGCATTAGTTGTCAAGCAATGCTGGGAGGGGGGGGGGGGAGACAAACACAGACACACAAACATATACATGACAGGCTTCTTTCAGTTTCCGTCTACCAAATCCACTCACAAAGCTTCGGTCAGTCCAAGGCTATAGTAGAAGACCCGTACCCAAGGTTCAACACAGTGGAACTGAACCCGGAACCATGTGATTGGTAGGCAAGCTACTTACCACACAACCACTCCTATCTATATGTGCCAAGCACTTCACAGCACAGACAGGATGTTTTTTATCCCACCTGCACTATGAGGTCACCATGCAGTACCCAGGACGGGGCCTGGGAAGGGGGGATTTAGCATCATGTTAGATGAGGAGATTACTATGTGTGTGTTACTGTTTGACTTCATGTGATAGCTGTAAATAAATGTCACAAGTCATGTAAGTGGTGTCTTTATTTCCAATCTTCATTCCATGAAAACATGTCTGGTCATGGGGAAAATATTACCATACTTGGAGAAAAGGCAAGGGTTGGTGACAGGATGGGTATCTGGCTGTAGAATCTGCCTCAAACTTCTAGGTGACAAGGATGCAAACAAACCAACACCAGTTAATTTTTTGGTAGAGACAAACATGGACACACACACACACACACACATATATACATATATATACATATATATATATATATATATGTATATATATATATATATATATATATATATATATATATATATATATATATATATATATATATATATATATAATATAGGCCTCTACTGTTTCCATCAACCAAATCCATTCACAAGGCATAGGTTGACCCAGAGCTACAGGAGAAGACACTTGAGGTGCTGTGCAATGAGACTGAATTCCAAACCAAATGGTCGCAAAATGAGTTTCTTAACCACATAATCATGTCTTCAGGGGAGCTCCTCTAGAAGTGTCTCCCCAACACATGTAAAAGAGATTTTAACCAAGAAAATGCTGTATTTTTACTATCAAAGTAGTCACTAACAATGTCCTGATTTCTTGAAATGAATGCATATTAATCTGAATAATTGTTTATATAGAATGTGTAGGCATGTATGATTGTGCATAGATTGTTCTCAACAAGCTATTAGACAAGCAGGTTAAGTATCACTAGTTAGTTTCAAACCAGGAACACTATAGAGCTCTCGATGGCTATATCCATCTGGCTCAAAGATGTCTTAGTTATGGCAGCTCTTCAGTTAATTTACTTAATCCTACACAGAGAAAAGTTACCTGCAACAGATCGGCAATCTATCTGGAAGAAAAGAGGTTTCTCATTTGTTTAATATTTAAGAAAACAAAATTCCATCCTGAATCTTTGTCATTTAAAAAAGAATCAGCTTTATAATTTTATAATTGCAAAATGTGGCACAGAAGGATGACAAAGGAATATATGGAAAACAAGGAAAAGCACAAAAGATAAGGAGACACAGACCCCCTATTCAGTTATCAACCAGAAATCATCATAATATTGATGCCTTATTAAACTGCTCATAGCTATTAATGTATTGCAAATAGAATTCAGTTATTAGTGATACTGGTGACAGATTGCAAAATGTCTGAAAGAGGAGCTCCAGGAAAAAGTATATTAAAGAGAGTGGTTGCATATTATAGTTCCTTCTTTGAAACCTCAACCTCCATAAAAGCCATGATATAAAACAACTTGTCTAAACATAGCAAAGTGTACCCTCCTCCAGATCTGAACACAGCCGACTTTTTTTCTAAAGAGAGAAAAGATTGAACCTCAGTACTGAACTGGTATTTTATTTATCAATACTGAAATAATGGAAAGCAAAGTCAATGTTGGTGGGATTTTCAACTCCTATCACAAAGAACCGAAAGGAATACTACAAGGCATTTTACCCAATGTCAGCTTCTTGAGAATTATCCTATATAAGATTAATATGTACGGAAAGATATTAGTGATCAGACAGTCTACTCTTGAAGAGGAATAAAAAATTATAATGAACCCTTAAACATGTTTAAGTCATCATAAAATTTATCTTGAAGACATTACTAATATATTTCTTTCCTTCAGCCACACAAACAATTAATTGGAAGATAATATATGAACTTACATGCTATGCTTTTTCCATCTTCCCTATCCTTTCCCTATTTCACCCTTCAAGTAACAACAAAATTAAAATTACGAGCACAACATCAAAATAAAGTCATAAGCAAATATTTTATTCCAAGAACAAAATGAAACAAAAAACCCCCATATGTCAACATGATGATATGATTAATCTTTCATTCTGTTTAATTCCAAACAGTAAAAACTTGTTTTCTACAAAGCAATGATCCAGTAATTTCAGTCACTGCAGTTAGCATTTAAGATGCTTAAGCAGAGCCGGAGGTGTGAGTTTCCATTCTGTTGCAATACCATTAAATTTCTCCAATACGATGATGGTGGTGGTGGTGGTAATGATAACCAGAATGAAAGCAATGACAGTGATTTTGATAACAATAATTTTTATAATTTTAGCACAAGACCAGCAATTTTTAGGGGAAGGGGTAAGTCATTTACAATATCTGGCTGGTGCTTATTTTACTGACACTGAGAGGATGGAAGAAAAAGTTAGCCTCTGTGATATTTGAACTCGAAACACAAAGCCAAAAGAAATGCTGCTAAGCATTTTGTCTTCTGCCAACTTGCTGCCCATAGCTCTAATAAAATAACGATTCTAATAATAAAAGTTGATTGTTTAAAACTAAGTAGCTTGAGTTTTTCATCTTAGAGCAACCATAAACAGAATAGCCAAAGGGCTGGAGTAGCCACTACTTGAAAAACCTAAAACCAAATAACACAGAAACTATACTGAGTTAACATTTGTGTGTATGTGTGCAAGTGTGCATTTTATTTTTTGAGATGTTTTTCTTGATTTCTTACACAGGTACAAGGACGAAAGGGTGGAGGAACTCACAAGAACCAATAATGTGTGAAGGCAAGTGGCCTAGTGGTTATAATGTTGCATTCATGATTTCACATGCAAGACCATGGTTTCAATTTTCTAAGAAGCTGTACATTGTGTTCTTGAGCAAAACACTCCACTTCACATTACTTCAGCCCACTCATGCAAGTGTGAGGTGGTGAGTTGGGAAAATTACTGAAATGGAGGTCTCGCATTCAGCAATTGAAAGGACGAATAGTGTAACCTGTACCATCAATCCTGACTGGTTGGGATTGGTTGCTCAATCACATGAAAGGATGGATGAATGATGACAAGGACAAAAATTAGGGGATAAAGGATCAGTAGGTTATATATCACTCCAGTATTTGGTTAATAATTATTTTATAGACCTTGGAAGGATGAACAGCAAAGTAGAATGTGGTGCAATTTGAACTCAGAAATTAAAGGGTTCATCACTAAATATTGCAAGGCACTCAACTCAGTAATACAAGCCATTCAAAAATGAATCAATTAAACACAATAATTTTTGTCAAAGAAGCTGATCCAAGAACGGTTCAGAGCTTTATCTCAAGACACAATAACAGCTACTGGAATATTTAAAATAATAGTAGTTTTGTATCGCAATCTTACACTTGTACACTTGCATAACTCCCTATTGACCAAAACAACATCCTGACATTACAATGGTACACTGACATAACAAACCTGTATAAATGCACAAGAATACACCAACATCACAGTACATTTGCATGATACCATAATATTAAAATCCATAACTTTATACAGATGCAGTAAATGTACCTGATGTCAAAATAGTATATTGGTAACAATAATTAAAAATTATCTTAAAGAAAACCAGCACATAATACTTGGACTAACAAGTTGCATTATATAACACTGTAGATAGTTATATAACAAAACTAATAAGATTAACAGTTGTTACACAATCATACAAAACAATACCAATGCAATTAGCTAACAAAATGCTAACATGAGCTCAGATAACTAATAAAAAAAACAAAATTTATATTTGGTTATATTAGATAGAAAAACACATTGCAAGACCTTACCCTCATAACCAAGATATATTTCCACCATCTAAACATAATTTTCCACACACACAAACATTGAGTGACAGAGAAACATCAGAGAGAGGGCAGAGAAACTGCCAACAGTATGTACACAATAATTTGTATTATGCTTAGAAGCAACGCATGCTTGACTGTATTATGTGTGTGTGTATGAGTTTGTGACCACGGATACACTGAAAGTAAGCGGTAAAGGCATTATACATACCACAAGCACTCACAAATGTAAGGATGACTGCATTTTAATATGTGTGTATATACTTCTGATATATATGAATAGCTGTTAGTATAGGCCTCAATAGTCTTATATGCATGTATATATGTACATATGATTGTATGTGCATATATGTACCATTATTATCCAGCTACACATGTTAGGCTTCACATGTTACATGTTATAGTTTGTGTGTGTACACAGGAGTTCAGACATACATATATGCACACACACACACACACACTCAGGCACATTAAATGATTGGCTGCACATGATTGTATCTATATACAGAACTGCATGCACTTGTGCATCAATATGCCATCAACATCATTGAAAGTCTGCCAGATTATGTACAAAGTGAGTGTGAGAGTACTCTGTGTATGTGTGTGTGTGTGTGTGTGTGTGTGTGTGAGTGAGTGTTTGTGTCTGCATGTGCACATGAGTATCCTGTCTATATTTACATATGCACATATATATGCATACATGTGTGGGGAAGAGGTAGGATAGATACTAATGTGCGCAAAATGCAAGATGCATGAATTTGAAACAATACAGAAGAAATTGAAGATATTACTATATTCTACAATACAGAGGAATTCCAAAGAGGAATTGGCTTTTGTTTACCAAGTTTTTATGTCCCAAGTGGCATATAACATTCTCTTATGTGAATATTTACTGATTCACATATGTGTGGTGATGGCCTTTTAAGTAGAGCAATTTCCTTTCCATTGTTTCTTATACTCCTAATCATTTATACATACAAACTTGTATATGCACATGCCTGAAGATGTATATGCACACACACACACACACACATATATAAATAGATAGATATATAAAAATAGACATCATATGCACACACACACACACACAAACACACACATTAGTGCATGTGTGTAATTGTGATTAAGAAGGTTGCTTTGCAATCACATGGTTTCAGATTCAGACCCACTCTGTAGCACCTTGGGAAAGTGTCTTCCACACTAGTCTAAGGTCACTCAAATACTTGTAAGTGGTATTGGAAGATGGAAACTGAAAGAAGCCCATCATGTATGTGTGTGTGTGTGTGTGTGTGTGTGTGTGTGTGTGTGTGTGTATCTTCTTGTCTAGACGTCTTGTGATAATTGTAAACGACTGTCATTGTCATTCATTTTCGCTATTAAGTGAAATCATGTCTGACCATGTGGAAATATTACTTTGCATAGAAACATGATCAACAATCTACCTCAATAAATTCCATCCAACCCATGCAAGCATGGAAAAGTGCAGGTTATGGTGATGATGATATACATATCATAGATTCATAATATCATTTATGTATCGTACTTAGCACCCAGTACACTCTGTAAAGTGGTTGGTATTAGGAGAGGCATCCAGCTGGAGGATGCCAAACCAAAGATGACACTGGAGCACAACACAGCCCTGCAGCATACTGCTTCTTTGCCAAACCACCCTGCCTGTGCTAGCATGGAAAGTGGAAGATAAATGATGACGATGAGATATATATATATATATATATATATATATATATATATATATATATGGCAGGAATGGCAACAAAAGAAAGAAAGAGACCTCGATATTATGCAAATAGAGGAATGTATCTGTAAAGATATGTGACACTTATTCAGTAGCTGGATAACTGAAGAGATGTTGGAGTGGACCCCCCGCCCTGGCATCAGAAACTCGGAGTTTTATCATGGCTACTGAATAAGTGTCGCATATCTTTACAGATATATATATATATATATATACTCTCTCTTTCCTTTCCTGAGCGTCCAATAATACTATCCATATCACGTCCTCACTTTGTTGTTTTTTTGTTTTTTTGTTATTGTGTTTTTGAACTATATATATATATATATATATATATATATATATATATATATATGTGTGTGTGTGTGTGTTAGCCAATTGCATACATATACATATATTTAAAAAAATCAGATAAGAAGTAAAATTTTATGCAAAGAGGAAACAAACAAAGTATTCCACACTGAATCAGATAGGCAAATGCATGTTTCCTGAAAAATGTATAAGTAAAAAGTGGAAAAGCCACTAGGAAGAATTGTACAAGGAAGCTTAACCCTTTGGCATTCAGATTATTTTGTCAAATATAATGCTTATTTATTCACTTGTTTTGAATTAATCGTGCATTATCTCACAGCTACAAGATTTCAATGATGTGATTATTTTTTTAAATGACATTGTAGGGTAGGTCTGAGAAGCTGGATATGGCCAACTTCAACATAAAACAGGTTGAATATTTGAGCTGGATATGGCTGGTTTAAATACTGAATGGTTAGTACATAGAAGGGGGAAGCAGCAGAAAATTTATTGTTTTGGAAGATATACTTTATCAAAGAGAAAACGATGCATGATACCACAAAAAAAAAAAAAGAAAAAAGTATGATACATGTGACCTCTGGATTTTTACAATAGATAAACTGTATTCCTATATGTTGTAGGAAGGTAACTAAAAACCTGAAGCAAAATGTTCAACCCATACCAGCATGCAATGTGAATGTAAAAATAATTATATATATATATATATATATATATATATAACTTTATAAACATACACATGATATACATTTAGATATACCTGCAAGCATATATACATACATATACACATGTATGTATTAAAGTTTTATATTTACAGCTTTATTTTCGAAGTCGAGGGAAAGAGGGGTGTCTTTATTATTCCAATTCTGCATATTACTTAAGATTTAGCACTAATTTCTTTTCTTTATTTTGTTGTTTTGTTTCTGTATTTTTCCTTTTTTCTTTTTCAACTTGTCTTTTACTTATATCTTTACTTATATCCTTTCCTTCCTTCCCTCCATTTTTGATGTTCTTGTATTGAAGAATCTCACTATACTGTAATATTTATTGGCATGCTACAGACACATGGAGCCATTATTTCTTATGTTGCAGACATGGTACTTACAAAGTCTTTCGCCAGAGAGCAAGAGATGGGAAAACATGAAAACAAAGCTATAGATATACAAACAAAGACAAGAGCAGCAGCAGCACTAATAAATATATATATATATTCTATATTTATTTTTAATATATAACATATATAACATATATATATATATATATATATATATATATATATATATATATATATATATTATACATATTTATATATATTAGATATCTTATATACATTACATATGATATATGTACATTACACTTATCTAATGTAATATTTTTTTCTGAATTAAATACATGTTTAAAATTTATTTTTGTTTACTTGTTTAAACATTATCAGTTTTGTTGTATCTTTTTTTTAAAGATTAAAACAGTAAGTGGTGAATTTTAATAAGTGTGAGTAGGTTTGATAATTTATCAAGTTTAGTAAAATCTAATATTTTTACAAGAATTAATGGCAGGGATGTTATAGTCTGAGTTTTATATTTGAATTGGCTAAGTGTTACTGACTCATAAGCACATACTTTGGACTAAAATGAATAAAATGCAGGAATAATTATATTAGGATGAAATGTTAATGTGTGTATATATGTGTGTGTGTGAGTATATAATAAATAAATAAGTAAATAAATAAATAAATATGCATATACATGTACACACGTACATAAATTTATACATATAATAGGTGCAAGTATGCTTGTGTGGCTAAGAGGCTTGTTTCCCAGTCATATGGTTCTGGGTTCAGTCCTATATTGAGCAAGTGTTTTTAACTATAGCCTTGAGCCAACCAAAACCTTGTGAGTGAATTTGGTCGACAGGAACTGAAAGAAAACCAATGCGTACATGGGTTGGTGTGTGTGTGTGTGCGCACATATGTGTGTATACACATCTATATTTATTTCTGTATGCGTGCGCTTGTGCTCTTGCTATTATGTGATGATTGTAAATGCGAATCACCATCATACAAATGATGTTGTTAGATTCCAGTCTTCTATGTCTGGCCATGGGGAAATATTACCTAGCTTGGAAACAGATTAGGACTGGCTGCAAGAAAAGCACCAATCACAGAAAATGTGCCCTAACAAATTGAGTACAGTTTGTGCAAACATGGGAAAACAATACATTAAACAATACTGTTGATGGTGGTATTCTCTGTATGCCTGCATCTATGTCTGTGCATGAGTACATATGCATCCAGATGCATACACACAATATTAGACAGAAACTGAATGATTGTAACTGCCTGATAAATTATTACTCAAACTGCTGAGCCATTTCCATAGCCCCAGCCATGCTGTATTCAGGTCTAATAAACTACTCAAAAGTCTACACAATCACTGATTCCTTTTCTGTGTATGTTGCTGGCTGGGTTTCTTCTATATAAAAACACTGACTTTAAATAAATATACACATAAGTAAAATAAGTTTCTGTTGCTTTCAATGGTGAATATTCAATTGTTTAATCAGCCGAGCAATGTGCCCACTGAATTAGCATGCAAGTGATAGAACACAGACAAATGTAACCCTAATTCTTAGATACAATTGGTGTGATGCAGAGTGACAAAGTAAGCCATTAAAGCACAATCCGACAGTCTTTCACCCACTTCCTGTCTCTCCAATTTCACTGACAAGGGTTCAGTTAGAGAAAAGGAACCTGGTGAAGTTACCATGCAAGAAAATCTAATTCTGAACTGTGTGATTGTGAAACTCACATACATATACACAGGCAAAGGTGTGGCTGTGTGACACCTTGAGCAAGTGTCCTCAACTATAATCCCAGGCCAACAAAAGCCTTGCAAGCAAATTTGGTAGGTAGAAACTGAAAGAAGCCTTTTGTGTGAGTGTGCCCTTGTCTTGATATTGCATGATAGTTGTAAAGGATTGTCATTGTCATACAAGCAGTGTTATTCATTTCCAGTATTCTATGAGAACCTGTCTGGGCATAAGAAAACTATTACTGTGCTTGGAAACTGCTGGGTGGGGGTTGGTGATAGGAAGGGCATTAATCTGACCCAAGAAAGCATGGAAAGGATGACGTTAAAATGATGATGGTGTATGGTATGTGAGTGTATGCCTTAACAAATCAAAAGACACTTTGGATAAAGGAATCTTGGATACAGTATGTCTTAGAAAAGACATAAGGAGGTAGCAATGTCATGGGGAAGGTCAGTAAGAGAAAAAAATGGGTAGGCAAAAAGTGATACAGTATAGAACTAGAAAGAAATGTGTACAAGTTGAAAATACAAAAGCTGCCATAAGTGTTTAATGCTTATCATTCTAATCCAGTAAATCGACACATATACATATATATTAACATGCATGATCATTTAAATTAATATGCCTAACTGCAATGAAAGAAGTATCACAATCAAAGATACAGAGAGGAAGTGATTAACAGCATTTTGTCAGCTGAACTAAAGCTAATGATTGATTCATTGTGAAGGAGGCTGGCAGACTGACTGATCTTAAAACATTTCTATTCAATAATTGTCCTTGTTGACAGAAATGAAGTTGCAAAAGACCAATAGTGAGCTGTATTTACAAAAATCTATGAACAATCATTATCAGAATCTTTTTATCTTTTTTCTCATCACAACATAGAGGAGTATAGAGACATATACACACACTCTTTCTCTCTCTCTCTCTCTCACACACACACACACACACACATGGGGATATATATACACAAGTGAATAATTAAGACTTGATGCTGTATTGTTAGAAATACCAATAGAAATTTCTCATATATGCTCAACTGTTGTGAGAAAAAGTGGGCAGATCCAGTTGACATGCCTTTGATAGTAAGATCTAACCGGTCAGAGTAGACCAGTGTTAAACAGGACCTCACACACACTTATACACACATGAATGTCTGTCTGTGCACATATCAGTACACATTATACTGAGCCCAATGATTTCTATCTGGTCTGAAGCAAGATACTGAGCAAATTGATGGATTAACAAATTTGGTTTTTAATAAATACTCACATATATACTTTAACTACATAATATTTTACATTGGGTGCTTCTCCTTTAGCATATGTGATGTGCTTAATCACTGTTACATAAGACTAGTTGATTGCAGAGCAATCACCAAACAAGACAAAAATCACACAGATTTACCAAACTATCTTGTTCATGCTATCATTGCAGAATGCATGTATGGGTGTGCATGCACACACTTATGAACATACATACACATGTAAATACATGTACAAAGAAAATAACCAGCATTCCAAACTGAAACACAAAACCATTTTTGAGTATCAAAAATTACTAGGAACATAATGTTCAGATACCGTATGAAAATAGCTCTGTAGTAATAGTTGTAGTAGAGCATGAGAGATAGGGAAGCTTCAAGAAGATCAAAGACATCTGAGAATGGGAATCAATCAATGAAGTTGTTTAGGTGTTGCTGGAACATGTATGGTGTCCGTTTACAGTCTGTGATGATGAAATGTTGATATAGTTTTGCATGATATAAAATCCAATAGCTGACAACAAATAAATGCATATAAATAGATAGTTTTTTTAGAAGTTTTTCTTTTTTTTCTTTTCTTTCTTTATTTATTTTGTTAATCTGAAAACACAGATACAAGCAGTCACGGTGTTTCTGAATAAGTCTGCTACAGCACGCGCATTAAATTAGAATAGGGTAATGTACCAGTAAACCATTGATCCACATTGGTTTGTAATAGCAACAAAAATAGTAAAATTAACTAGATACACAAAATATGAAAATATATCCGGGAACATGAAGGTGCCTCAAAAGAGACACCTGTTAGTTCCAGGTTTCATGCTAGTCACAGATAATACATAAACCTCCATCTACCTGGATAAGATGACCATCTATTTGCAGTTGATATTCAGCCACTGCCTTTGACATCTTATGTGAATCTATAGAGAACCTCTACATTGGTTGCATGACATGCTCAGAAATACCATATTAAGTAGTACTGTATTAGAAAAAAAAAGATTCAATGCGTAACATAGCGCTAGATTACACTGTCTGAAAAAAGGAAAATAACAGACCACTACAGCTTTTCATAAAGGTTGATCCGGGTCTATCCACCATCAGCAATAATACCTAGGTAACTAGAATGTGTAGAGCAGAATACATATAACCACTAACTTGCACTTGATTTGAACCATGACCTGAACATCCATCGAATAGTATCTCAACAGCTAGTCCACTTCACTTCTGGTGAGGCTATCAATGAATAAATGAAGCTAGACAACAAAAAGAAAAACAAAGCCAACAAAAATGCTGATATCTTTGATTACCTTGAATGACAAATTAATTGATTGATTGTGAAATCTAATATGTCACCGGCTGACAACTTGGCATTGTAAGTGGGATGACCAGAGCTATTTCTGCTTGTTAAATGACTTACTAAGTGAGTTGCTTCCTGAATGAAACCTCTTATTAACAGTTAAGTTAAACAAGATGTTTGCTTAAGTGGGAGAAATGAATTCTGTTATTTTCTGACAAGGTTAAGAGGACAATTTTTTTTTTTTTAAATGTGAGGGAGGATGGATAAATTAAGTCCACCATATTGCAACTAGTATTTAATGCTGTAGTGGAAAGACCCTTAAATCCTTAAATGAATGCATTTCCCCAGCAGTGTTTCAGTCAGAAAGTAGAGTTGAACTTAAGCATTTATGTTGGTTTGGTGCTTTGCTGCAGATGCTGATGTTACTGATGAAGACAATGACGATAATAATGAGGCAGAGACAGTCATCATCATCATCATCATCGTTTAACGTCTGCCTTCCATGCTAGCATGGGTTGGACGATTTGATAGAGTTTCTACAGCTGGATGCCCTTCCTAACGCCAACCACTCCGAGAGTGCAGTGGGTGCTTTTACGTGCCACCGGCACGAAGGCCAGTCAGGCGGTACTGGCAACGGCCACGCTCAAAATGGTGTATTTTACGTGCCACCTGTACAGGAACCAGTCCAGCGGCACTGGCAATGATCTCGCTCGAATGTCTTTACATGTGCCAGGAAGGTGATGCTGGGCACAGGTGCCATCATGATATCAAAAATAATTGGTGCATTCTGCATGATAAAAATCATGAACATCAAAATCATGCCTGTGTTCACAAATATACTTTGTGTATTGAACTGGACAAGATTTCAATAGTAGTAAGTCTGTCTTCTTCAGATTCAAAATAAGACAAGAAAAACTAAGTGAAAAATACACCGAAATGCAGAAATCAGAAAGTTCAGCTGAGCTATCCTGTATTCCTTCCTAGACATCAAATTTCATCAAATTTCACTGGTTCAACTTGCTAAAACAGGGGGGGGGGGGAGCAAAAAAAAAAGCGTGGGTATAAAAACTTTTGTATTAGTCTAATGGAATTCTCCTGTTATTTTGTTCAACCCCTTTATCACAATCACACACAGGATATAACATTTAACCTTTTGAACACGAAAAGCAGATAAACCTGCACAAAATTTTATTACCTGTAACTGTGCAAAATGGTTTTATCTTACAGTCTTGTTAAAAAAATAATCCTTTTCTTTTGCTGCTAGAACTAGAAACACCTCCAGTGATACTTTTTACAAAAGTCAAATTTCTCTTTTTTTTTTTTTCACATATTCCATCAAATATCTCTTTACAGAGAGAGAATCAAATACTTTTAGTAGTGGATATGAAAACCATACCAGTGGGGGATACTGAGGAAGTATTGCAGAAGCAGAAAATATCAATTCTATTTTTTTTTTTTTTTTTGGTGCATAATCAACATCATAACAGGTATGACCATGAAATTTAATTACACAAATGGTTAAGTTGGAACAAGTGAAACTTAATGACTTTTTTTTTTTGCCTAGGGAGGAACACAAGATAGTCCAGTTAAATTTTTGAATTTCTGCATTCTGTGTATTTTTTTTTATTTTCAATTATTCTTGTCTTATTTTCTAACTTGAAGAAGACATATTGTTCTGTTCAGTAAACAAAGTCAATCTGTGTTTTTACATATCACACTCTTATAACTATGTAATAATAAGAAAAATGGTTTTAAATTTTGGAACAAGGCTTGCAATTTCAAGAGAGGGGATAAGTCAATTTCAATGTCTCCAGTAATCAACTGGCACTTATTATTTCATTGACCTTGAAAGGGTGAAAGGCAAGGTCAACCTCAGTGTAATTCGAACTCAGAACACATAAATGGACAAAATGCCACCCAGCCTGCTAGCAATTCGGCCAGCTTGCTGCTCTAAAGACAGACAAAATGTTGCCAAGCATTTAGTCTGGTGTGATAATGATTTTGGCAGCTCACCATCTTTTCAATTTAGACACAAGGCAAGAAATCTGGTGGGGAGCAAGGAGCTGATCATAATTACCCAGTGAGAGACAGGTTTTTTTATTTTAACGATGGTAAAAGGACAAAAAGTAAAAGCTGACCATGGCAGAATTTGAACTTGGGACACAAAATATACAAGGTATTTTGTCCAACACTCTAAAAGATTCTGCCAATCTAGTAAAATGCTAATCTTATGTAGATAAATGACCAAAACATTAATAATAGATTTAGTCGAAGCCAAGTATGGGTCTAAGATGGGATACATATTCTTCCGTGGTCAAGAGTGTGGAAAATGAATGAAGAACCATGAAAAGAGAGGGAAGAGAACAAGTCTTTTGATATAATGAAAAAAAAAAAAAATGTGAAGAAATGTCATACCTTTCACGATAGTGATAACATTTTTTTTTTTTTGTGGTATGGTTTGTACTACTTCAGTTTTAAGACTGCACCACTTTGATCTGTGTATTTATTAACCGTTTCCAGCAGGAAACACCAATAGTCACCTATCTATTTCCAAGACCCCTTTTAACCTGACCACATGTACTACTATATGAATTGAACTCAGTGCATGCCTAACATACCATTCTAATAGCTTTCTGTTTGTTATGCCATCAATCGTTTGCAACCATGGAAACCATCACTTTCACACACATGAGGAGGGGGTGGGGAGAAAGTGAGGTGGGGATGGAGAGAGAGAGGAAAGATGAAGATGGAAGTTAGCTTGATCGATCTCTGTCAACTGACAAATAACTTATCATAATAACATATCAAGTTATTTGCAGCACCTAAGTATCAAAGGACAGTGAGCAAATGAGAGCCTCAATGTAGTCATTAGACCTGCAAGAAATAGTAGCCATATTACCTGAAAATTACTTAGTAACCTTAGAATCACTTACTAACAGCTTGAGAAAGAAAATCAAAAATACATTGGACAAGTAGTCCAAAATATGCAATAATCAAGATCAAAGCTGAAATACTTTTATCATAGTAGGTTTGTCCAGTGAGGGAAGACTGAGTAAACGACATAGAGGAAACATTTACATTCAGCTATGGTACATACAAACTGAAGATATTTAAGAACGAAAAACCTAAAAACAAAAAAGTTAGGTGAGTTGACTTGAATACTTAACGAGTTCAAAATTTAAATTAGCATTTCTTCATTCAGTTTCATTAAACATCAGATTGAAAGGCTCAAAACAGTGCAGGTACAGTTAGCAGAAAATTTCTGAAAGAAGTTGGAATGAGAACTCTTGTTGTAAGTATTCCTTCAATGTCACACATCGACCTCCCTCCAACCACATCCTACCCTCTCTAAAATGAAGTCTTTCTTTCCTTGCACATAAGAAACTCAACGGGGCAGTCAAAGCTGGTATACTTTGATTGCAGATCTGCTAAATAAGATATGATCTTGGGTTAAACAATAACAAAGAATATGTATAAATCTGTAAATTTGCAAAAAAAAAATTGGAGTCCACACAGAGCATGTGGTAATGGCTTAATTGACTGCATTGGAATTGGCCTACTCAGAAATCCAAAACAGCAGGTTGGTGACAGAAAGAGCATCCAACCATAGAAAATCTGCCTTGATAAATACATATTATGGATAAGGCCTGAAGAAAATAATGCAGATAGGATGGCCAAACATCATATCAATGGATGAACTCAACAAAATAACCAAAGTCCCCCAGGGTAAGCAAAGAAGTAAAAAGGAAAAGATGGAGTTGGATTGGACATGTATTGAGAAAGGAACCCAATCAGCATTGCATGATTGCTTTGACTTGGCAACCTGAGAGGAAGAGAAAAGTTGGTAGATAAAAAAAACATATGGAGAAGGACAGTGGAAAAGGAAAGGAATCAAGCTGGATGGTCATCATGGAATGTGGCAAGAAAACTTGCAAAACAGAGGGATAAATGGAAAATGGAAAACAAGCGTGGATAGATAGACATATTAAGTACCATGGAAGTAGAAACTGTGACTCATATAAGGGCATGTAAAAAGGCATCGTTGTAAAGTATGATTATATCTGCAGTGGTGTTTGGTGAAAAACTTCTGAACTAGAGTAGAAATTGGTACCAACATATATTTGACAGAGCATTAAAAAATGAATCTGCAGAATCTTGTGGGATTTTAAATTTCCAAAGAATAGAATGATAAAACACCATCAACCATACAGTGTTGTGGTGGAGAAAATACAGAAGTGGAAATGAGGAAATGTTACATAACAGATATAAACATATCTGGCTATTACAACATAGCTAGTAAAGTGCATGGGAGAACTGGTAAGTATTTGGAGCTTCATACGGAAGTCTCAAAAATGTGCATAACACATGAACTAAAGTTCTGCCAAGAGTACTTGGAGCTTTTGGCTCCATTCCTAACAAGTATTCAAAAAATATCAATGAGCTAAATACAACATCTAATACTGCAACCTTAAAAATCAAAATAAATAAATAATAAAATCGGAACCACTTGGAACTGCCAATTTTCTGCAAAAGGTACTTTTTGTCTGAGATTATATGATTTGATGGACAATATCTATATACTCAGGCAAGATTCTAAGATGTGCTAAATGAAGATTAAACATTTTACAATTCTTTGTTAATTTCCATCAAAGAATTCCAAGTATGCCAGGGCACTGCCTCTAAAGCAACTATAAGCAAACTTTTTTTCAGGAACAAGCCACATAAGACATAGCTCATCGTTAGGCAGGTCACACTACTATTAAAAATCAAAATTAATTTTCCATAAGACATGTCATTCAGAAAGTCCAGTAGGCTGCAGGTTGCCAAGGACTGCTCTGAAGTTTTTAACAACTTTCAAATAGCAAAGTCAACTTAGGGTTGATCAATCAGTACCAGTAATATGTGGAGGTTTACTTATTGAACAGTTTGTCCCACCATTCTGCTGTCAGATAAAATTATAGTCTGGTAATAAATTGTTTGTTTGTATGAATGTATGTATGCAGGATGCATATATGTATGCTTTAGTGTGTGTGTGGGTATGTGTGTGTATGTATGCACAAGTATGTGTGTGTGTGTGTGTGTGCGTGTGTGTGGATGAAAAAGTGCTAGGTCTATTTTATTTTCCCAAGAAGATCCACTGATTTTTCAGATTCTACTTTGCAACAAATGCACTGACATCTGAGTAGCAATAATGAAGTATGTTTTAGACTACTAAACGTTTGGATTATAAACAACCATTTCATTTTGATTAGTGGGGTTTTTTTTTTTCCCCCTTCTTCATCCCCTTACACCATTCTACCCCTTTCTCTTTTGTTTTCTTCCTTTGGGCAGATTTACCATTAAATGCTTATGTTTCTGAGCTGTTTATATGTTTGTCTATGTGCGTGTTTGTATCAGTGCATATCAGAGAGAGAGAGAGAGAGAGAGAGAGAGAGGGAGAGAGAAAGAGAGGGAGAGAGAAAGGGGGAAGAGAGAGAGTGAGAAAGAGAGAGAATGAGAGTAAGCATAGTAAAATAAATGTCCATAATCTTTGTGAAAGACTGGACTAGTAACTTGACTCTAAATATACGTTAATGACTTACATTATTTGCTATTGAAATTGTCAGTTGCTTTTAGGCATTTAACCCCCTGAGTTTGAGAGAAAATGCATTGAATTTAGACTTGCAAGTAATTGGTTTCTGATATTATTTTAATTCTTTAGTTACACAAAGTCACGAAGAGAAAAATCTATGTCGCTAAGTGGAACTACGCTCATCAGCTTAATTACTGCTCTACTTAGGGGTCTCCCCCTACCTTTACTTTTTTCTTTCTGTCTCCTCTACTACCTATCCCCCACCATATCTCTCTTGAGAATACAAGTGGGATGGATCTGCAGAGATTAGAGAATAATGAATTAAGTGAGTATGATATATGTGCAATATTAACCCATTTCACTCACTCACACATATACTAGTTAGACTTCAGGAATAGTAAAACTTCCCACCACAGAAAGCTTTTAAAGTTAATTTATAGTACAAACAAGATGTTCCAGCAACAATTATATAAGTTAGGCACCGGCGTGGATGTGTGGTTAAGAAGCTTGCTTCCCAACCACATGGTTCTGGGTTCAGTCTTCTACTACAGCCCTGGAAAAATAAATGCCTTGTGAATGGATTTTGCTGATGGAAACTGTGTGGAAGCCTGCCGTATGTGTGTGTGTCCATCCACTGTACTGCTTGGTCCCCATCCACTGCAGTGCTCGACAAGTTTTGGCTTGTGCATGTCCCCATAACTTAATGGTTTGTTAAAAGTGACAGAATAAGTACCAGAATTTACAGAGAAAAAGAAATACCGGGATCAATTTGGTTAACTTGAATATTTCAAGGTGGTGCCCCAGTGTGGCCACAGTCCAATGACTGAAACAAGTAAAAGGTAAACAGTAAATGAAATTAGTCACTAAGTCATTTTACTTAAACCACTTCCTTGAACTTCTTATGTTTTTTTTGATAACTTATGACAATATGTTGTAGTCCCTTCTTATCAGATGTATGACCAAGAAAGAAAGGTTTAAAACTTCAGAAATCTTCAATGCAAAGGAGAGGAGGAATTCAAGTGGATTTTACAAAGCATTGGCCATAGCATGCAATTAATAACAATGATGATGATACCTGTACTAATAAGGACTATATGGAGTATTAGTGCTTTACATAAGCAGTCCCTAAACTTTTTTTTTTCCACCAGAGACCGGTTTCATGCAAGACAATTTTTCATGAATGAAAGGAACACATATGTGAATGAAGGAGACTTTTTGAGATACTTTTTTGTTTGGGGGGGGGGGGGATGTCCTTATATGCAATCAAACATGGTAAGTTGAACCTGAAGACATGTAACCTCACAAATGAAAGAACATTTGCATTATTAATTGCTAGATAATCTTAAGGTACTTTAGATATATCTCACCCATGAGAGAACATAGACAAAAATGAAAGCATTTAAATAATTGATGCCAATGCTGCCTGACTGGCTCCCATGCTGGCGGCACATAAAAAGCACCATTCAAGTGTGGTCAATGCCAGAGACACCTGACTGGCTCCCGTGCCGGTGGCACATAAAAAGTACCCACTACACTCTTGGAGTGGTTGCGTTAGGAAGGGCATCCAGCTGTAAAAACCATGTCAGATCAGATTGGAGCCTGGTGCTGGCCTGTCCTAAGTCAAACCATCCAACCCATGCCAGCATGGAAAGCAGACATTAAACAACGATGATGATAATGATTATGAGGATGAGGATGACAATTATCCTACCTTAATATAGAATGAAAGCTAATTACTAATGAATTTACAAAACACCAACAGTAATAACACCAAATACAAAATATTGCTTCATTTGTAGAAACAAATGGTTTATGTCAATTCATCGATTATATTAAAAAGAATAACCAACCAGTTCTGATATAAAGATTTTTATCTTTTTTTTTTTCTTTTTTCAAATAGACAAAAACGGTAGAATGTCTGAATTATTGAAGTACTATAGAAATGACCAGTTAGTTCTTGGTTTCAAGTATTACCAATAAAGATTTTTGGTTGTACTGGCCAAACTAGGGGGATATAATAAATGTCATTACTATTTTTCATAGTGTGAAGTACATATTACATTAGGAAGTAGTATTAGGAAACCAGCTGTGTGAAAGAAAAGAAAAGAGGGAAGAAAAAAGCACAAGCCTGAGGAATTCTGAAAATATTTTGAAATTTGTGAAAGGGAAAACATGCACGTGTGTGTGTGTGTGTGTTTGGCTTCCTAGAAACCACACCATACTACACCTTGTTAGAGACAGGTACATCAGATAATGAAGTTAGTTCTAAACACATTACGAGAGAGATCATCACAGTCAGAGTATGAATGCATTTTATTATAGATTTGTTCAGTCAATGGTCTGGTCACTGTGTCGTAGCACAACCTGCTACAAATAGCGAAATCTTTCTCAAATCACAGCCTGCTTGCCTTGAAAAAAGGAAAGGACAATTGTAGTCTTAGATACACAGTGTCTGAATAAAAAAAGAGAGGATGGTGAGGGGCAAAAAAAAAAAAAAGAAAACACCTCTGATCATATCATTCTATTCAATTAAAGGTGTAATACTTTTGATTATAAGTCTACTTAGTCAGGGCTGACAACCACACTAATGGAACAATTAATTAGTGTAGCAGTGAAACAATTATTGAGGGACACTACTCTTCTAGCACAATGCTTTAGCAGACAATTCCCAGTTTCACTATCAAACTACATTATATCACCAGGACTAAAGTGTTCCTAACTAAATTACAATCTCAGTCAAATTCATATTATAAGTACAAGTGATAATACGAGATTTCAATTGCTCAATACAAGCATATTATAGCACAAGAGATATTTTAGCAAAACCTTCGAAAACTCTTGAAAATTAATTGAAGCACACTCACAGTAAATTCATTTGGAATATGGCCATGAATAGGATAAAACACTCAGATGGAACTCTCTGTTTTCTTACATGAGATTAAAAGAAGGACACAGGTATATGAGCATTTAAATGTCCTTTTTTGTTTTGTTTTTCTCCCATCATCCATTTAGTGAACACACACACATATTATATATATATATATATATATATATATATATATATATATATATATATATATATATTAAATTCAAATTACGACAAACGTAAATAAACAAACGAAGTTTGCTTTTAGAAGCATTGAGATGTCTTTTAGAAAGTTAAAGAAGTGATTTTAAATTCTCAGCTAGCCACCTACACTTTTCTCTGCAAAATAGGGATAGTTTATCCTGTTCAGGCTATATTATTACCATTATTCTGCGATTGAGAATTTAAAATCATATATATATATATATATATATATATATATATATATATATATATATATATATATATATAAAATATGCAGCAAATTAGCTGAATGAGTTCACAGAATACAAAAAGCAAGGGTTAAAATTAAATCCATATTTTCAAATTATTTCTCTTCAACAAATTAATCATCTTGAGAAAAAAAAGAAATTCGTTGTTGAAAGTTTGAGAAGCTAGGTTTTATTTACCTGAAAGAGGGGGTGGAGAAGATTAGGGGTAGTTGTGGTGGTGATGGTGGTGGTGGTGGGGGGATATAATTTATGGTACAGTTTAACCCATCCAGTTCTATAAATGAAAAAGAAGAAATACTTGATCCAATATTTAATTTTTGATTAATGTTCAAATCTTCATCATGTTGTTGTTGTTAATAAGCCCTACTGAAATTGGTTGAATAAAAAGAAAAAAAACCCAAAAAAACCTAAGTCTTTTTTCAACAAAAAATCTCTTCATTCCATTATTGCAGACAAGAAACTAAGATAGGTTTTTTTTTTATCATTATTTCATAAGGATGTTCACCTTAGTTTCATACTTGCTTTAGTCCTTTAGTGTATAAACTGGCTATATTTAACCCAAACATTCTACCTGTTTTAAGTTCAAACTGGCCAAGTTCAGCCTCTCACACCTACTCTACAATGTCATTCTAAAAATAATCATATTGAAGATTATGCATGAGTAATGTAAAACAATGTAAACAAGAACACTGAGAGAGCACAAACCTCTGTCAAGGCAACACCAACGTCCACTCAATGATTAGCCAGAGATGATTTTTAAAATGAGAATATCTGAAATAAACTCAAGTGCTCTCACAAAGGAGGATACTAAAAATGAACCCGACTGCTTTCAAAAATTAAGTAAAAAAACAGGAAAAATAATCCAGAATTCTTGTCCAGTACTGGATCAATCCCAAAATCTAATCAGTTTGTGTCAGTCACGAGGCCAAACATCCCTGAAAGTTTCATCGAATCCATCCAGAGGTTCTTGTCCACAGACAAACAAACAAACACAACTGGAAACAATATCTCTACCTTCGCTAAGGTGGAGATAATAAATAGGCATTACATTTGACAGACTAATCTGAAAGTTGGAGGGTTAAAAACATTAGGAGTACTCAACAAACCATAAAGTTAACAACATCTATTAATTCTAATAGAGATCCCCGGGAGATGTTCGAATTAAATATTATGCATTCAAATTCTAAAAGTGGAAATGTACCATATGCCTTATTTATAACCACTGCTATGAGGGAGCCTACGGGAAATGGCAACTAAATTTCCCTCAAATCCACAGTGCCATCTTAAAAAGGTTGCATATGCCTTACTTATATTCATTGCTATGAGGGAGCCTACAAGAAACGGCAACTAAAGTTGCTTCAAATCCGCAGTACCACCTTAAAAAGGTTGCATGTAGACCTAGATTACACTACAATGATTATATAGTCTCTTGCACTAAGCAAACAGTATTTAATGTCAATCTTCTATATTCTGGACAGAAAACCTGCAGGGGTTGAAGGAGTACTCTGCCTCTCATTTGTATGGGCACAGTAAATACTAGTCATATTGTGATCTCATTTCAAACATTCCTATATCAATTGATATTATTATGAATTGGGTAAAATGTAATAAACCATTATTACTAGGTTGGTGAGTTACAGAATCAACAGTGTTGGGCAAAAATGCCTTGTGGTATTTACGTTTTTGTTCTCGTGTTCAAATCTTACCAGGATCAATTTATCCTTTCATTTTTCTGAAGTTGATGAAATAAAGTACCCATCAAGTACAAAGGGTGATATAATCAACTTACTTCTCTCCGTAATTTCTAGCTATGTCCTGTCGTTAAACATTTAATCAGGCAATGGATTAGCTTAAACATTAGAATATTGGATAAAATGCCAAGCAGTATTTTCCTCTGGCTCTTTACATTCTAAGTTCTTATCTCACAGAAGTAAACTTTGCCTTTCATCCCTCTGGATGTTGATAAGTAGCACTCAGGTATTAGGATTGAAATAATTGACTAACTTTACTTTCAAAATTACTTGTTTTGTGCCAAAAGTTGTTGTTGTTGTTGTTATTATTATTATAATAAAGGCAGCAAGGTGGTAGAATGGTTAGCATGCTGGACAAAATGCTTAGTGGTATTTTGCCTGTCGCTATGTTCTGAGTTCAAATTCTGCTAAGGTTGACTTTGCCTTTCATCCTTTCAGGGTTGATAAAATAAGTACCAGTTAAACACTGGGGTTGATGTAATCGACTAGTCCTTTCCCACCAAATTTCAGGCTTTGTACCTATATTAGAAAGGATTATTATTATTATTATCATTATTACAGTGAGCTGGCAAAATTGTTAGCACACTGGACAAAATGCTTAGTGGCTTTCCATCTGACGCTACATTCCGAGTTCAAATTCCACTGAGGTCGACTTTGCCTTTCATCCTTTCGTGGTTGGTAAATTAAGTACCAGTGAAACACTGGGGTCAATGTAATCGACTGGTCCCCTCCCACAAAATAGCAGGAAGGATTATTATTTTATAACTACTAAGATAGTAAATTAGCAGAATCAAAAGAGTGTTTAGGAAAAAAAAATGTCTGGCAGTATTTGTCCCATCGCTTTATGGTCTAAGCTCAAATCCCTCTGAGGTCAACTGTGCCTTTCATCCTTTTGAGTTGATAAAATCACGTGTCACACAAGTACTGCTGTTGATTGCATTTGCTGACCACCACCCACAGTCTTCAAAAGCTGCTGGCCTTGTGTCTAAATTAGAAACAATCATTATTGTCATTTTTAAGTAGCAGTAGTAGTAGTACGTAGTGGTGAAGTAGCATTAAAATGCCGACCTTGATGTGTTTTGGGGTTCAAATACCCTCATATTCACTTTGCTTTTCATGTTCTTGGGGGGGTTAATAAAATAAGTACCTGTCATGTATTATTATAGCGAAAGGAGTCTTGATATCCACTGGCAAATTATCCCACGTTATTTTAAAACATCTTTTCATAATCTATTATCTAAACCTAAGGTTCATGATAAATAACTAAGCTAGGCAGTAGTGGATCCAGTGATTTCCCTTGTCCAGTTCATCAACTGTTTCTCCTTCACATAGGCAAAAGAAAACCACCTTGCATATAACACAGCTTTATATCAAACTAGAATCCTTGGAATAAAACATAAGTAAAATAAATCTAGCAAAAACTGAGTGTGAATATTGATAGAGGACTTCTCAACCTAAAAATTATTTCCCCACTGAAATCCACAAATTTAACCCCACAATCTTGAAATTTCCTCCAGGGAAGAAATTCTCTCCCCAAGTTAAAAATTGCAGATTTACAGCAAATAGATTGTTGCCAGCAGCAGCAGCAGCAATGTTGTTGTGCATTGGAGACAGGGAGAGCAACTGGACTTGCCAGTGCTAGTGTGATAGCTACTGTCTGTCTGTGTAGTGGGAAGGAGTCAGACAGATACATACATCATAATGCACAGGATACAATTCTAGAAAGCACCAAGAGCTGCTGGGCTTAAGAATCTAAGGAGGTATAAATAAATGAAATATTGATATTATTTATCGAAATCACATGTGTGTGTGTGTGTGTTGTGATGTGAGGCTCCAGGTAAGATTTGATTCATCAAACTTACAATATAGAAGTAGTTGTGCTGTATTCTAATGCATTGTAATGTATTATATGTGTTAAATAAGGCATTGTGTTTAGTAGTAATGCATGTGTTATGCATTAACTATTAATTACTGAAGCATCAAGGAAGCCTCTAATTTGTCACTTCATCTGCATAAAAATAGTAACCAAATCTTTCCTGGAATCATAACTTATGATCTTAAAAGGAAAAAGAAGAAGAATAGATTAGAAAATTTAGTCCTACTTAAAAGTTTGTGTGAAAAGAATAATAAAGGATGGCCATGGTTGGAACACCTCAGAAACATAGATCTGCTTGATCAACATGGCCTGTGGTTAAATTAACTACATCATTAAGTATAAAACATATAACATCAAGTTTGAATCACTTGTTTAAGGAAAGGTGTTGGTGTTGAAGGTAGTAGTAGTAGTAGTAGTGGTATAGTAACAGCAGCAATGGTGATAGTGGTAGTAGTAGTAACAGCAGCAGCAATGGTAATAGTAGCAATAGTCATATGTTAGTGATATAATTTTAGTAGAGGAATAAAAAATAAAATTCAAACATGAGAAAAAGAAAATATAAAAATTAAAATTTGGTGGGGGGGGGGGGAAGAAAAAGATTTGCAGAAAAGAAAGAAAAACAGTAAAGAAAAAAAAACAAAAACAAATAAAATCTGTCTCCTTGGCTCCATTAGAAATAATGACTATGGTTATACAGCATGATAATGTTGGCTTTCAAGTAGACCCCCCCCCCCCACCTTACTTCTGTTCCAATTCTCCAGCTCTCACTCTATTTCCCTGTATATCAGCCTACTTCATTTCTGTCACCCTCACTCTTTAGTGCAGATAATGGTTTACTTAGAAAATAGATTTTTTTTTTCCATGGCAGTAGCTGGAGCTGCCCCAGGGGAAGTAACCAAAAGAAAGCTGCTAAGAATTTATAATGCTCAATGATTTTCTCGGAGAATTTCATTATTGGATAAACTGAGAAGATTAGGGTGAAATGCTATTAATTTTTATCTGATTCTACAATCAAAAGACCAGACTTAAAGGTCTTATCAATAAGATTTTTCATAATATTCATCATGTTTACATGTTTTTGCTCTTTCTTCCCAGTTTTGATTAGATAACACTACACAAACACATATTTGTTGTTAAAGTTAATTACTTTTTCATTACCATGTATAGTATAGTAACCATATATGTGCCTGTGTGTATTTTCCATGTTGACATATAATACACTACATCTAAGGCAGCGAGCTGGTAGAATCGTTACCACATCAGGAAAAATGCTTAGCGGCATTTCTTCTGACTTTACGTTTTGATTTCAAATACTGCTACGGTTGATTTTGCCTTTCATCCTTTTGAGGTTGATAAAATAAGTATCAATTGAACATCGGGGTTGATGTAGGTGACTAATCCCTTATCCCCAAATTGCTGGCCTTGTGCTAAAATTGGAAATCGACATATAATATAGTATAGTATGGATATTAGTTATCCTTTACTGGTGTCGCTTATGATGAGCAAGAATCAGGCAAAGAAAAACTACAAAACCAGACTAAATCCACACATATATCTTTTTACAGGTTTCAGTCAAATATCTGTGGCCTTGTTTTCTTGAGAATGTGTACTTGATAACAGTAACCCCAGAACATATTTTAACTTCAGAGGGATTAAGTTTAGCCTATGTTGATCCTAATTTAGCAGATATAGTCAGCTTTGACTAACCCATCTGCTTTCTATGTGAAGGAAATTCACAGCTAGGTTATTCAATAGTCATTTTTCTAGGACTGGAGGGTGTGATTTGGAGGATTTTGGTTGATATCTGTAGCAAATTTAACAGGCTCTCCTTTCCCTGCTGATCTGTCCAAGCCCATTCTCTTGGCTGTGGTTTCGCTACACAGTAGATTGGGTCTCCCTTCTTGGCTCATTATAGACCAGTGTTTTAACTAGAAAAAGGATTGCCTCAATCAATTTTAAAAAAGAATAAAAAAATTGTCAACAGCACCTTGACAATAAAATGCCTATGTCTTATTTCCCACCAGCAAATGGTATGGCTTTTATGTCTATAACTAAGACAGTTAACTTTCAATAGGTCAGAGTGAGTATCTAGCCATGGAATAAATGCACTCAATAGAATACAACACTGGCAGGATATAATTGAGACAGCAGAAGGCAGTGTACAGTTGGCAAGTGTCTCCACTAGCTTGCTGTGCTGTGCTAAAATCTTCCTATGTACAATGCTTAAAGAGGTAACTGGACAAACAAAGCTGACCCATTCCCTCCCTCACCTGAGATGATAAATCAACTATGCGAAAAACAAAGTGATGCCAGTATGGGTGCATGGGTATGAGACATGGGGAAATTATGCACAAACCCCAGCCCCCTACTTTCACCAGTGGTCCTCTGCATAAATAATTTAATTTTTACATTTATCAGAGAGAGTAAGAGTAAGCAAGAAACAAAGAACAGGAAAAGGGAATGAGAGAAAAAGTGAAGAAATATCAGAGAGTTAATGGTACATTAAAAAAAACAAACAAACATTTGTAACAGTTTGAACAAATATAAATATTTAGGACTACATGGAAGGAGAATAACAGCACACTACTACAATTTAATAATGATACTACAGAGGAAAAAATTCTTAGTTCCAAGTCTTGTCAACATTTAATTCCATTTTTTAGAGGCTAGGTTCTGGTTTCATTAATTACCCAATATTAGGCAGAAAACTGTAAAATGTTGGACTGTATAAATGCCTCGTAGTATTTGGTTACACTACTCTATGGGTTCTGAGTCCAAAATCCAGAAGAAATTAACTACTCCTTTCACCCTTTCAGAATGAAGAAGATGGAATGATTAGGATAAGACTAATAATACTGTAGCTAATGTAATCAACCAGATCAGGAGTTTTCAAACTTTTTGACTTGCAGACCCCTTTATATTTCAGACTTTACCCTTATAAACGCTTATGAAATTTTTTCATAAATATTTGCTTAAAATAACATATATTTTTACATTTATTTATTTAACCGTATTTAACAAATAGGTTTATTGTCAATTAAAAGATTTCTATTAAAAAACATGGATAAAATCAAATTGCCCATAAAAAGTATTTGCTGTCCACGGACCCCCTGTGGTCCGCGGACCACAGTTTGAAAACCCCTGAACTAGATGACACCCATACCCATCCACTGATGGATATGCTATATTGTGTGTGAATATGAGGAATTCTAATTTAATCCAAATTATATAATTGTGTGGATTATGTGAATGTAAACAGTTTACATACACTATGTCACCACCGTCACCGTCACTACAGTTGTCAACATCATGATCATCATCACATTATATTTTCTATGCTCGAAGCATCAGAGCCTCTTTACAGTAGGGACTGGGTGCATGTGAACATGTCACTAGTCAAGTTACCTGAAGCAGGATGAGAGGGACCTCTCTATTCTGTATCAGTTTTTATTCAGACTTACAGTCCTTCCTCTGTGTGCATGCATGTATGTGTATCAATCACTGCCTTAAATGCATGCACACACACATTATATTAATGAACGCAATAACAATTTGTTACATATTTATTTGCACAAAATTGCAAATCTATATTTGTAAGGGCACCGCCAATTGGTTAGATTCCAGGTATATCGCTAATACTTACTTATTGGTACCAGAAGGATGTAAAGGCAAAGTTGGCTCTGACAAGACTTTACGTTAAGGTTTTAATCAAATTTGTACTGTCTGCACTCCTTTAGATTTTCTCATAACTTGCTTTCTTTAGTTTCTACTAAGGTACCAAAGGAAGTGGATATGCCATTTTTCTGAACTGCACCAAGTGAGCTTCACTAGACCAACTTGAAATAAAAAATTATGTCCTTGACCATAGTCCTGCTCAGCCAGTGCTAATCTGGGACTAAGTAACACGTGGAAGTGTCTTAAAAATGAAAGTCTTGAGTTAAAAATGCATATTTCGGTACATACTTAAGTTAATGGGTTTCATATATTAGTTAAATTAACACCACCACCATTATTTCAGTATCAAATTTAATATTTCTCTGCACTGCTCTCATTTATTTGCAAGCTTCACTAGTGACTAATTTAATCTTATCCACAATGATAAAGGATTTTGTAGGGAGGAGACTTACCATTTATTTCTTTTTAGTGTTAAGAACTTGTACTAATTATCCAGTGTAAAATGAAACTGTTTCATTAAATTGGGAAACTAAATGAAGCTATATCATTAAAAAAAAAGAACGCAAAAAAAAAAAAGAAATAAAATGAAATTAACCAATCTCTGAATAATGAATAAATGTATAATTATACACATACATACACACTATATATATATATATACACAAACACTAGCAGCTAAGCCCGGTTTCAGCCGGTCGGTTTGGATGATGTAGCTGTAAAACCTGCTCTGTGTAAGCATTCAACTTGTTTGGGCACACTTACGTTAAAAAAACAATTTTAGAATGACTTCTTTCTGTCAAAACGCTAAAAATAAATGACCAACAAAAAAAAAAAAACATCAAGATTCAACCAAATCAAAAAATAAACCCAAGTACTAAGCAAAGATGAATCGTCCCACTTCCATTGCACGTGCACATACATTTGCATACCCCCTTTTACATACACACATATATTCACACAGAGTTGAAATGCTGTTTGATTTATTTTTTTCAGCATACAATTTTCATCATCCCACTACCAAATATAACATCATCCCTTCCTTCCTTATTCATCTACCACCTCTCATTGGAAAGTTCTAAGCTCCTTCAAACCTTTACCAAACCACTTGAGAGTGACTCTGGGTCTATGATAAACAAAGAAAAAAACCTCTTGTTTTAAAGTATTCTTGTTTTCAACTAACATTTTATGCAAGAACTATTTTATTTTTTTGCTAAATTTCATTAATTCCAAACATTTAATAATGTTTATTAATAAGTTGGCTGTTTTAATAAATCCCTTTCAAATTTTTGTCTATTTTCGGAGTTAACTGAAACACATAAGCGATACATTTAATTAGAAATGTGGTCACAAAAGCATTAAGCCCAGTAATACACTAATGAAATCAACACTACTGTTAATACTACCAATCTAATACTACACTATAATTAACACTACCAATCAGCAAGTAAACCAGCTGCCGAATAGGATGATGATTCATATTTCATAACCAGCTGCAATTTATGATGCATATCATTGAATAGAAAGAAACATTTAGCTATGGATATTCCAGTACACCTAATCACAAACACTGACCATTAGAGCAAAAAGGAGTATGCACACCACTCTGTTACAAAGAATGTTTGAGTTAAGATGTTCATGTTGAACATTAACTACATCAATCTCCTTGGTGTGGGATGACTTGTAAAAGTCACGGATATTGTCCAAATGTCTCTGATTCTCTAATTTAACCCTTTAGCATTTAAGCTGGACATATCTGGCCCAAATATTCTACCTGTATTTTGAAGCTGACCAGATCCACTTACCCTACAATGTTAATCTAAAAATAAACAATCACATCTTCAAAATCTTGAAGCTACCAGACAATATAGGATTAATTTAAAATATAAGATTAATTTAAAAAAACGTAAATAAATAAACATTGATTAATTCTAAAAAATGTGAATAAATAAACATTATCTTTGATGAACTAATTTGATTGTTAAAGGGTTAACAGAAAAATAAAAGGTACTGTACAACTGAAACTAACTATAGACAAACATTTTTTAAGATACAATACATCTTAAAAATGTTGTTCTTTTTGTTTAGTTCCAGGTGAGCCCTGATCAAACAGACCAAACCTGTAATCAAATGTCACAGTGATCACAAAAACAAATGCTAGTTCAGAGATGTGGTTGTTATTCCTAACAGATAGACTGACCACATAAAGCACCTTCATCCCTCAATTCTGTCATACTTATTCTCCCATAACAGCCATCACCACCATCATATAAGAATGGCTGGAAGGTATCAATGCACTGCACAATGAGAGCTTCAAAATGCTGTTGCTAGCTTTACTGTACTAGTTGTAGGCCTACACGTCTATTCTGTCCAACTATGAACTGGATGGAGAGCTTATGTAGATGAGTGATAACTTAGCCTTGGCCATCAACATCTAGATCAGTGTTACGCAAACGTGGGTGAACCCTCATGGCCAGTCAGTCTTTAAAAAACAATTCTATTGTAGTTTTATAATTAAATATTATTCGGAATTGTTAATTTTAAAAATTGTTAAAATATTTTGTGTACTGTAGAAGTTTATTGTACTTAAATTTTA